>NC_057794.1:487960233-488196695 GCF_018294505.1 Triticum aestivum
CTATGATGCCCGGCCGGCCTCCCCTCTTGAACCTTTATATACGGAGGCAGGGGCACCCCTAGAGACACAAGTTGATCCACGTGATCATATTCTTAACCGTGTGCGGTGCCCCCTTCCACCATAGTCCTCGATAATATTGTAGCGGTGCTTAGGCGAAGCCCTCGACAGTAGTACATCAAGATCGTCACCACGCCGTCGTGCTGACGGAACTCTTCCCCGACACTTTGCTGGATCAGAGTTCGGGGATCGTCGTCGAGCTGAACGTGTGCTAGAACTCGGAGGTGTCGTAGTTTCGGTGCTTGATCGGTCGGGCCGTGGAGACGTACGACTACATCAACCAAACGCTTCCGTTTTTGATCTACAAGGGTACGTAGATCACACTCCCCTCTCGTTGCTATGCATCACCATGATCTTGCGTGTGCGTAGGAATTTTTTTGAAATTACTACGTTTCCCAACAGATTCGTGGCATGAAGACGACGAAATCTATGTCAAAGGTGAAGATGAAGATGAAGCCAATGATGTTGATATTAGTGGCGCTCCATTGTTCATAGACGAGCTCACCCAAAGAGCGGGAGCACAAAAGAAGCGGAAGAGCATTCGCACCGGTTCATATACACAAGATGAGGACAAGTTGATTTGTCAATGTTGGATGGAGATTAGCCAAGATCCAAGGACCGGCGCGCAACAAAAGGGCATTGTTTTTTGGACGAGAGTCCACAAAACATTCCATGAAAGGAAGATGTTTGAGCCCTACCAAATTACAAGCAACCGTGGCATCGGTTCGATTCAAAAAAGATGGTTGTTCATCCAACAAGAGTGCAACAAGCATTGTGCCGCATTTGAGAGCGTTGAAACACGGCCCGTGAGTGGTCTCGGCGTTGGGGACATGGTATGCTCTTCTCTTTCTAGCCCTTTCCTTGCTACGGCCATGATACTTCGGCCGTGTATATGTTTGCATGTTCACTTGTTGTTGATCATGTGGTGTAGGCATTTCAATCTTTGGAGGCATTCAAGGCCCGACACAATGACAAGCTATTCACTCTTACGCATTGTTGGACGCTCATCAACAATTGCCCTAAGTTCAAGGATCAATACCGTGAAGTTCAAAGGAAGAGAGGCAAGAAAACGGCCAAGTTCGCCGGAGGTGGGGATGGCGAGGCGTTGAAGAGACCGAGGGGCAAGACCAACTCCAAGATGGACGACATACGTGACGCCTCAACCATGGCCTTGCATGAGACTTTGCATGACATGATGTCACATAAGGATGTGAGGGACGAGAAGAAGCGGCAAAGTAAGGACGAGCAAATGAAGCAATACCTAGACCTCCAAAGACAGAAGCTTGAGATGGAGGAGGCGGCCAAGAAGAGGAAGATAGACATGGAGGAGGCGGCCCGGCAAAGGCAGCTCGACATGGAAGAGGCCGCCCGGCAAAGGCAGCTCGACATCGAGGCCGACAACGTCAAGGCCAGGCAGAGGCAACTCGACATCGAGGCCACCAATTCCACCACCAAAGCGAAGGAGGTGGCCCTTGCGATCATGAGCGTGGACTTGTTGAAGATGAGCGACAAGAAGAGGGCTTGGTTCGAGGCCAAGCAGAAGGAGATGCTCGACGCCGAAGGCCTGAACTAGGTCGTCCGATCGGCGTGGCCGTTCTTTTTGGAGGCTGGCATGGGTGCCGCCCGCCCGCTGGCCGTTAGCAGTGTGCCGGCGAAAAAACATTCACTTTGGAGGCCGACTGTGTTGCCGGCCGCTGGCTGTGTTGCCGGCGAGGACAACTATTCATTTTGGAGGCTGGCTGTGTTGCCGGCCGCTGGCTGTGTTGCCGACGATGGTCCGCTGGCTTTGTTGCCGGCGTGATGAACTGGGGTCGTGAACTGGGGCTTGGCATTTGAAACGTCCCTTCTTTTAAAATAGACGCGAACATGATGGGGCAAAAGGATGCGTTCGCGCGGTGGGCGCACGGCCACCGCATCCCAGGACAGGCCCGGACACGACCCCAAATCCCTAACCAAAGTGATAAAAACAGGACAAAACGGACGTCCGTTTGGGGTCGCGCGGTGGAGTTGGCCTAACGTCATTTAAAAAAGGAAAAGTGTCCCTTTCAACCGACTGATTTCTCCTTGGCATCAGCCGCACCGCGATGCGTCCGATCCAGTTGGATCGTGCGGCGCTCGTGGTCCCACATGTGAACTCGCGTCAACTGGCTGTCCCTCGTGTGGTACACGTCTTCCATGAGACCCACCCACCGCCCAGCCTCCTCTTATCCTTTCTTCTCGGTCTAGTCCTTTCATACGATTTCCTCTTTTCCCCATTCCCATCCACCAGTGGATCTCATCCAGCGGAGGAGCTCCACTCCGGCCGCAGCCACCATGTCACAGGACATGGCAGTAGGGAGCACGTGCTGGAACGCAACATCGCGACTGGCCGCGTCAGCGCAACCTCCGCCGATGGTGTGGCAGCAAGCGCTAGGGGTGTAGTAGCACGGCGACCGGCCGCGTCAGTGCAACCTCCGCCGGGGATGCGGCAGCAGGGGCGGCGACGTCTGCAACGGTTACCGGCGCTGCCGGCGATGCGACGCGGGAGGTCGGCGACGGCCGGCAGTGCTGCGACGCAATGCTCCGTCCATGGATGTCGGCGCTGCGATGTGGCCCTCGTCGGCAACTACCAGTGTTACGAACTTACGATCCATCACCCACCGGAGGGGTGTGTCAAGCCGGAGAGGTGGTGCGCGACGCGGTGTTCCAACACCATCGCAGCTCCGACGGTGTCGCGGCCGCTACAACGCAACTCCAACAGTGTCGACGACCTCTGCATTGCAGCTCCGGCGGCGTCGCGGCCTCTGCATCGCAACTCCAACGATATCGAACGAGCAGTTTAGGCAGCGGCGCGGCGGCTGCGTTGCAGCTCCGGCGGCATCAACGAACTGCTGGACAATAGCTTCAGCGGCGTCGCGGCCGCTGCATCGCACCTCTAGCGGCATCGACGAGCACTGATGGCAGCTCCGGCGGCGTCGCGGCAGCTGAATGCAGCTCTGGCGGTGTCGTGGCCGTTGCATAGCAACTCCGACGATGACATGGCCGCTGCATTGCAGCTCCGGCGGCGTCGCGGGCGCTGCATTGCACCTCCAGCGGCATCGACAAGCACTGCATGGAAGCTCCGGCGGCATCGCGGCCGCTGCATCGCAGCTCCGGCGGCCTCGACGACTGCTGCATAGCAGCTCCGGCGGTGTCGGGGCCGCTGCATAGCAACTCCGACGACGACATGGCCGCTGCATCGCAGCTCTGGTGGCATCAACGTCCGCTGCATCGTAGCTCCGGCGGCTGCTGCGTCACAACTACGTCGGCGACGAGGCCGCTGCTGCGGTGCTGGTAGGCATGCTTGGAGCGGACAGTGGGGGCTGTGGTGGTGCCTGTGTTGCGCGAGTGGAAGATGCATGTGCGTGAGGAGACCAAACAAACGGCTCTGATATGCACAGTTGGACGGTTATCGAGGTGGTTGATAACTGCGAGTTATCAACCGGCTTACGCCTAGCATCGGCCTTAAAAAAGGTCATTAACATTTCTTGGCGATTCATTCATACTCTCTCCGTCTCAAGATAGGTTTCTTAACTTTACTACAGTTTAGTACATAATTGCACCCCTCTTTCAGCTCTGGTCCGTCGCCACTGTGCACGAACACGCACAACCGATCCTGTGGGGCAAAACCGACCTTCTGCGCTTGGAATTTGTTGAGTTGCTGGCCACTTGAGCAGAGCCATACCATGTGGTGGTTGCTTTCAACGGAGCAAGAAAGTCAAGAAGCCCCGGGAATCAAACGCGCCGAAGATGCTAAATGGGCCTATGTTGCGTGTCATGTGATCAAATTAGCTTATGCCTAAATGAGTCTACTTATCAGAACTATTTATGTTTGAAATTTAAACATTTAAAGAAATAAGAAAACCAAGAATTGACATGCATTCATTCAAGTCCATGGGCAATCGAACAAGCACTAATGAAAATGAGCAGGGGGTTAAGGAGTCTGGAAGAGTCTTTCGAGGTAGGGGATTGCAGCAACAAACGGTGTGGAAGTAATGCAGAGAGGAAATCTCATGGCTGGCAAGGAGGACGAGGGCAATGAGGACCATCTCGCCATTGCCGGATCTAGGCCGTTGGCTGAGAAGGGGGGAGAGGTGTCGACAGAGGTGCGTTCCAGCTTCTCCCTCATGTCTATAGACATGAAAAACCTTTGCCAGCAAGAGATGATTGGCGGGGGAGCGACATCATGGGTTTTGTGCTTAGACGTAGACATAGTTGAACCGGAGTTTAGTGGCCATGTTCTGGGAGAGCGAAATGACATTGTTTAGGCAAGTGACGAGAAATTTGGGTTTGTGCCAACATTGTGCTATAGTTAAATTTGTACAATGCAAATCGCCACGCAACAATGTAAATAAGGTCTTTGTTTTAGTTTGATTTTCTTGTCTATACACCTTATTTTCTTTCTCAGTTTTGTTAAAGCACATCTAGATTGCCAAGGACTTAGATGTGCAATACTTAGGTGTATACACCTTATTTTCTTTCTCAGTTTTGCCAAGGAGAGGAGCGGGGTTGCGACGCGCGCGGCGAGCTGGCTCCAGAGGGCGCTGCGGGCGGATGGCGGTGCTGGGCAGCGGAGGAGCAAGGGCAGCACGACGAGGCCCATGAGCAGAGGGCGCTGGTGGTCTACGGCGGTGCGGGCCCTATCAGCGTCAGATCTAGGTCAAGAGGGCCTAGGTCGCCATGCTTCTCTGATGGGGTTCGTGTGTGCCGCTTGCGTTGGCCCGAGGCAGCTTGCGACGACAGCCGCCACCCCTGGTGGCTGGGGTTCTGGAGGCGGCTCGGCCAGTGACGTGGTCGGCATGGCCGCGGGCCACAAGCTGTGCGCGAGATGAATGACACCCTGCTCGGTGTTGTATCCTTCTGATGGTGGTTCGGAAAGCTCGACACTGTCGCAGATGGGAGGATAAGATGGTGGTGACTGGAGGGAGAGGAATGGCATTGTTGCGGTTGTTGCATCCTTCGTCGGGAGAGGAATGGCCCGTAGGCGTTGCATCCTCGAGAAGATGAATGGCGTCCCGCTTGGTTGCATCCTCCCAATGGGAGAAGAATGGCGCCGCTGCGGGGTTGCATCCTCCGTCCAGTGGGGACGCGGATGCAAGATTGGAAGCATGTCGAGCTTGCCGGGGATGTGTGGTTTGCCGCGGAGGTAGGGGTAGTGCTTTGGTGTGTAGGCTGATCGGATCCTGGGCTCGAACTGTGTACGTGAGACGGTCGGCGAAAGTCGTACTCCGGTTGTGGCCGGAGTCGTCGACGGCGGCGCCCTCTCGCGTCGCTCCCTCATTGGAGGCATCGAAGTAGCTGCTCCCACCTTGTCTTTCCTGCCGTGCTTCGGGAAAAACCCTTGATCTAGTTTAGATCAGATGATGGCGACACTATCCAGTGTCGCGTTCCCTCTTGGGGGCATCGTCCTGGAGGTGGATCTGATCAGAGAGACCCGTGATTCATTAGGGTGTGTATATTGTTTGCCGAAAGATGTCGTTTGTATGGTTTTTAGGTCCGATTTTTCTTATAAACTGGACCAACCTTCTCCTTCTCATGTTCAATGAATTTAGCAGTAATGCTAACATTTATCGACGCAGTCAGCGAACCAACCTATGATTGGATGGTTAGGTGGACAGTGGTATCCCCAGCCCACCAGGGTTCAAGTCGTGATGCTCACATTTATTCTGAATTTATTTCAGGATTTTCGGCGATACACGTTCACTGAGAGAAGATGTTTCCGTCGACTAAATCTCAAGATGATATGCCGGCTCAGTTTTTCGGAGATGCTTATATGAATAGGGTGTGCGTATGTGCGTACATAGAATGAGTGTATGCGTGTATGTATATATGAGCGCCGGTGTCTGTAGTGATGTTGAGAAAAAAAAGAGACGCAGGCAGGATCGGTTGGATCAAAAGAAAAAAATCGACGTTCTATCTTCATATAAGAAGAAGAAGACGCAGGCAGGATCGTTTGGATCAATCGATCGTTGCAGGCAGCCTAAACTCGACCCATCTGTTGTTGGTCTCGAACTCTCGATTAGTCCTGTTGGTCGGCGGGAAACTCTCCAATCCCTAGCACTTCCCTAATAATCAGAGAACCTGTATAGATTATCTAACAGTGGAACCACCTAATAATCTGGTACGTCTCCTTAGGGGAAGCAGGGAGGGGAAGAAAAACTTCAGTGGTCTGCATTATCGTAATCGATCAGGCTGGTGATAGCTGCGTCGCTGTCGTCACTTGCAGCAAGCGATGTGAGGCACAAAGTTGATGCAGGAAGTATTGTTGGACATGGTAGAGCTGCAGTAGCATGGATAGGTCGAGGCGCAACTCGATGGCGTGTGTTGACTCGCTCCACTGCCGATCTAGCCGGCTGATCAGTGAGCATCCCATTAAATTAATGCAGGGGGAAGCAGAGGCTCGCTGACACTCTGTTAGTGAGTGCCTACCTCTTTCCCAGTGTACCCCACTTCTTTTATTAGGACTTAATGAAAGATGATAACTTTAAAATTGTTTCCCTCTGCATCCCTATTATTTGAAGGTTTTAGCCTTCATTACATCTCAATGGTTTGCTTGCATTGTTCATGGAATTATTCCCTTAAAGTTTTTTTTGTTTTGGTCCTTTAATACGCATGGTATTTCCTTATTAATCATTGCATCATGGTGTTTCCTTATCAATCATAGTTTAAACAACGAGTCGCTGCTTTGCCCCTTTTTACTTCAGGCGCGAGGAGAGGGAAAGAGAGACAGCACTGTTGGTGACTTCCTCTTCCTCTATGCCACAAGCTACAAGGTATGGAACTATCGCGCGCCCTCTCAACCATTGCTCAATAGCTGGGTCTACGACCCGGTAGGTAACTTGAGACAACCGTTCTACTAGCCTTTCAACTCAATCAGATTAGCATTTTTATTGAACTACGTTCCCTTTCACTAACTTAAGAGTAAATTGCACAAAACCACCACTTTGAAGGCAAGGTTTGCGAAAACCACTACAATACAATTTTTTTTGCAGAAAACACCATGTCTTCCGTAATCTTTTTTGCAGAAAGCATATATGGGCGGATCGGGGTCAATTAAGCTTGTTTATGACAGGTGGGGCCCTTTTTGCGTACATGGCACCGTCGGCCGTCCCGACAGCTGTTAGACGGCGTTTGACGGCGCCGTATGCCTCTGTTTGATGGACCGGTCAAAAGACCGGTCGGTGCTGCCCCCACTCCCCACTCCCCACTCTGTCTCGCTGCTCTCTCGCTCACTCCTCCTCTGTCTTGCTCCTCTGCTTTGCTCGCCGCACCCGCAGCCGCGTCGCCGCACCCGCCGCCGCGTCGCCGCGCCCCCGCCGCGTCGCAATGGTGTCCTGGAGCGATGGGTCCGATAGCAGCGAGCACACCGTGGAGTACGTCAGCTCAGGTTCTGACGACGACAGAATTAAGGTAAGTTCAGATTTTTAGGGTTAGGGTTTGTGATTTGGGGGATTTCTTGAATGAGCTTGTTTGCTGACATGTGGATCAAATCTCTGGTATTCCTATGCACTACAGATCCCTGCTACCATTGAAGACTCCGATTTCGAGGGACCTGAAATGGAGTTGCTTGTTCTCTGCAATGAACATGGGAAGGCCGCAGAAAGGCATGTTGCTTTCGAAGGAATCCACACTGGCAGAAGGTTTCTTTGCTGTGCTGAGAAGGTATATTGTGATTTGTTTTCTCTGGATCTGCCTTTGTTTGTGCTCTGCCTTTGTTTTCTCTAGATCTGTACTGTGGAGGCAGGCATTGCAGTTTAGTGTTAAGTTTAGTTGTATTGTTTAGTTAGGAAAGTGGATGAGAAGCAATTGCTTACTTTGGCAGCATCTTTTCCCCTTGGTCTGGCAACATTGTTAAGTTATGTCACTTTGTTTAGTGTAGCATGCTATTAATAATTTAAGACAGAATATGCATGGGTTACTGGAGCGGGACAGAGGATGCAACTTGTTTAGTATGACATGTTAGGTTATTTGATTGATTCTATTTACTTTATAGCAGGACAACATTGTTTAAGTAGCATGAGGACATGTTTAAGTAGTCCTCTCTTTAGCTAGCAAGCTCAAGCTCTGAATTTGAGGATAATAATTAAATAGTGTTGCTTGGAAGCATTCTAATGTTTTTGTTTATATTAATTCTGATTTTGTTCAGGAAGGTAGAAACTGTGGATTAGTTGAATGGATTGATCCAGCTTGGCCCAACACCCTTGAGAATGCATTAGCCAAGTTATGGTTTATGTATGAACAAAGTAGGAGAGACAAGACTGAGGAAAATCTTTTGCATTCATTTGCTGTTCATGACTTGACACAAGAGAAGAAGAAGCTGCAGGAGAGCTATGAGAAGTTGGTTGAAGATGTGAATGGACTTTTGGATGCTCAGGAAAGGAGGGCAGAGGTAGAAAGGAAAGATCTTGAAACCAACAAGCTTCAGGAGAAGTATGACATGGTTAAGAACCTAGCAGCTACTCAAGCAAATTTCATTAGGAACATGAAGCTCAAGCTAGCTGAAGAGAGGAAGAACTTGCAGAACCACATTGATGAGTTGAAGAAGACAGTTGAAGAGAGCAATGTGAAGCTGCGGGGAGTCAAGGCCATCATAAATGGATAAGCAGGTGGTTCTGGAAGAGAAGAATGGGCAATATCTTTTGGCATTTGCCGACCTTTCGCAGAGTGTGGTTTGGCATTTGCTGTAATGATGGTAGTTTAAATTCTTTGAACTATGAGCACTTCTGAACTATGGTGATGTAATGTAGTAATCTTGAACTATGATTATGTATGAATTTGAACTAATGCGAAATGTGGTGGTATTTGGAGGTGCTGAATGTGATCTTAAGTAAGATGCTTGCAAATTGATGATTGTGATCTTAAGTATGTTTCTGTGCAACTGGTGTTTTTTAGCTTAGTAAGCTATTTGCAGTTGTTGAATTTGATCTTAAGTGTGTTTATGCTCAACTGATGATTGTGAGGCATCAAGTAGGCTCAACTATGGTTTTTTTGGCTTTTTATCGACGAGGAGGCATCAAGTAGGCTCACTTATGGTTTTTTGGCTTTTTATCGACCCCGAGGAATCAAGTAGGCTCAACTAGGTTTTTTGGCTTTATATCGACACCGAGGCATCAAGTAGGCTCATTTAGGTTTTTTGGGCTTTTTATCGACCCCGAGGCATCAAGTAGGCTCAACTATGGTTTTTGGCTTTATATCGACGCCGAGGCATCAAGTAGGCTCAATTAGGTTTTTTTGGCTTTTTATCGACCCCGAGGCATCAAGTAGGCTCAACTAGGGTTTTTGGCTTTTTATCGACCTCGAGGCATCAAGTAGGCTCAATTAGGTTTTTTTGGCTTTTTATCGACCTCGAGGCATCAAGTAGGCTCAATTAGGGTTTTTTTGCTTTTTATCGACCCCGAGGCATCAAGTAGGCTCAACTAGGGTTTTTGGCTTTTTATCGACCCCGAGGTATCAAGTAGGCTCAATTAGGTTTTTTGGCTTTTTATCGACCTCGAGGCATCAAGTAGGCTCAATTAGGGTTTTTTGCTTTTTATCGACCTCGAGGCATCAAGTAGGCTCAACTATGGTTTTTGGCTTTATATCGACGCCGAGGCATCAAGTAGGATCAATTAGTTTTTTTTTGGCTTTTTATCGACCCCGAGGCATCAAGTAGGCTCAACTAGGGTTTTTGGCTTTTTATCGACCCCGAGGCATCAAGTAGGCTCAATTAGGTTTTTTGGCTTTTTATCGACCCCGAGGCATCAAGTAGGCTCACTTAGGGGTTTTTGGCTTTTTATCGACCCCGAGGCATCAAGTAGGCTCAACTATGGTTTTTGGCTTTATATCGACGCCGAGGCATCAAGTAGGCTCAATTAGGTTTTTTGGCTTTTTATCGACCCCGAGGCATCAAGTAGGCTCAACTAGGGTTTTTGGCTTTTTATTGACCCTGAGGCATCAAGTAGGCTCAATTAGTTTTTTTTTTGCCTTTTTATCGACCCCGAGGCATTAAGTAGGTGAAGGAAATATGCCCTAGAGGCAATAATAAAGTTATTATTTATTTCCTTATTTCATGATAAATGTTTATTATTCATGCTAGAATTGTATTAACCGGAAACATAATACATGTGTGAATACATAGACAAACAGAGTGTCACTAGTATGCCTCTACTTGACTAGCTCGTTAATCAAAGATGGTTATGTTTACTAACCATGGACAAAGAGTTGTTATTTGATTAACGGGATCACATCATTAGGTGAATGATCTGATTGACATGACCCATTCCATTAGCTTAGCACCCGATCGTTTAGTATGTTGCTATTGCTTTCTTCATGACTTATACATGTTCCTATGACTATGAGATTATGCAACTCCCGTTTACCGGAGGAACACTTTGTGTGCTACAAAACGTCACAACGTAACTGGGTGATTATAAAGAAGCTCTACAGGTGTCTCCAAAGGTACATGTTGGGTTGGCGTATTTCGAGATTAGGATTTGTCACTCCGATTGTCAGAGAGGTATCTCTGGGCCCTCCCGGTAATGCACATCACTTAAGCCTTGCAAGCATTGCAACTAATGAGTTAGTTGCGGGATGATGTATTACGGAACGAGTAAAGAGACTTGCCGGTGACGAGATTGAACTAGGTATTGGATACCGACGATTGAATCTCGGGCAAGTAACATACCGACGACAAAGGGAACAACGTATATTGTTATGCAGTCTGACCGATAAAGATCTTCATAGAATATGTAGGAGCCAATATGGGCATCCAGGTCCCGCTATTGGTTATTGACCGGAGACATGTCTCGGTCATGTCTACATTGTTCTTGAACCCGTAGGGTCCGCACGCTTAAGGTTTCGATGACAGTTATATTATGAGTTTATACGTTTTGATGTACCGAAGGATGTTCAGAGTCCAGGATGAGATCACAGACGTGACGAGGAGTCTCGAAATGGTCGAGACATAAATATTGATATATTGGAAGCCTATGTTTGGATATCGGAGGTGTTCCGGGTGAAATCGGGATTTTACCGGAGTACCGGGAGGTTACCGGAACCCCCCGGGAGATATATGGGCCTTAGTGGGCCTTAGTGGAAAAGAGAAGGGGCAGTCAGAGATGGGCCGCGCGCCCCTCCCCTTCCTTGGTCCGAATAGGACAAGGAGAGGGGGCCGGCCCCCCTTCCTCTTTTCCCCCTCCGCGAATCCTATTCCAACTAGGATTGGGGGGGGGGGGAAGTCCTAGTCCCGGAGGGAGTAGGACTCCTCCTGGCGCGCCTCTCCTAGGCCGGCCGCACCCCCCCTTGAGCCTTTATATACGGAGGTAGGGGCACCCCAGAGGAACACAAGTTGATCTTCGTGATCGTTCCTTAGCCGTGTGTGGTGCCCCCCTCCACCATATTCCACCTCGGTCATATTGTAGCGGTGCTTAGGCGAAGCCCTGCGACGGTTTAACATCAAGATCTTCACCACGCCGTCGTGCTGACGGAACTCCTCCCCAAAGCTTTGCTAGATCGGAGCCCGGGGAGCGTCATCGAGCTGAACGTGTGCCAAGAACTCGGAGGTGCCGGAGTAACGGTGGTTGGATCGGTTGGACCGGGAAGACGTACGACTACTTTCTCTATGTTGCGTCAACGCTTCCGCTTCGTTCTACGAGGGTACGTAGACAACACTCTCCCCTCTCGTTGCTATGCATCACCATGATCTTGCGTGTGCGTAGGAAATTTTTTGAAATTACTACGTTCCCCAACAGTAGGCTCACTTAGGGTTTTTTGGCTTTTTATCGACCTCGAGGCATCCAGTAGGCTTTTTTGGCTTTTTATCGACGCCGAGGCGTCAAGTAGGCTCAACTATGGTTTTTGGCTTTATATCGACGCCGAGGCATCAAGTAGGCTTTTTTGGCTTTATATCGACCCCGAGGCATCAAGACTAGCATCACAAGGGTAAGTTATGGGTTTCTGGCTTCTTGGTGATTGGCACAACATTATCATCACAAGAGTAGCACCATCATCATAACTAGAGTAGCACTAGATTAGTTGATCATCCCAGTTGATCATCACAGGACTACTAGAATGCCATAGTTTGACAGAAGGATCATAACTGGAGTAGCACTACATTAATTGATCATCACTTGATCATTACAGTACCAGAACCTAATTTGGTCATTACAGTACCAGAACATAACTTGATGATCACTTGGTCATCAAAATAGAAGCAGTGTCACAACATGATAAAGCATATTTTGGATCACAACATCAATCCCATGCTGCATCAGAAGCAGTCAGGTAGTCCTTTATCTTTTGGGTTGGCCTTTTGACTCTCTGGGAACCACTGTTATGTCTTAGAGGCAAGAAAGCTGCCCTTGCTCCCTTTGCAGCAGTTGAAGCCCTAGTTTGTGGAGCCTTACCCTTTGTAGCAGCAGTAACAGTTCTTATTGATGGTGCAGTGGCAGTAGATGGAGTACTCCTTGTTGGTGCTGGTGCAGTGGCAGTAGATGGAGTCCTCCTTGCTGGTGCTGGTGCAGTGGCAGAAGATGGAGTTCTTCTTGCTGGTGCCGGTGCAGTGGCAGTAGATGCAGCCCTTCTTGCTGGTGCTGGTGCAGTGGCAGCAGATGTAGCCCTTCTTGCTGGTGCTGGTGCAGTGGCAGCAGATGCAGCCCTTCTTACTGGTGCAACAGAGGAGGCAGCAGTAGCAGCATCAGGTGGGTAAGAAGAGCTCCTTGGCTGCAAAAAGAACACAAGTAATTCATCATTTTTGTTACATGCATAGAGAACACAAGTAATTTAGCATGTTTTGCATTATTTGTACCTCATGCCTGTTCTTTCTCATGGCTAGTGCAGGCTTCAAAGCAACATGGCAGTTGGTGTACCTATGGCCAACTTTGCTGCAATTAGAACAAGTGATTGAGGCCATCCTTGAAGTGTCTTTTGGAGCTGTCTTCTCATGTCTGCCCTTTCTTCTCTTAGTTTGTGCTCTACCTTTGTGTTCTTTGAAGACTAGAGGGTCAATGTCCCTACTGTCTATCTCTGGCCACATGTCAGGGCCAGGTACTGGATAGATTATGGGACTGATGCAGCCTTGTACATTGGTTTTTTGAAAAAATCATGAACAAAGTCCTTTGGCTGTAGCTTAGCTTTGTGAATGGCAGAGACAGCATGATGGCAAGGCACTACTGTCATATCCCACTTCCTACACCCACAAGTGTTTTTCTGCAGGTTAACAACATATGTTTTCTCTGCACTTGTCACTTGGTAAAGATGTGGTCCAACCATCAAGGATTGGCAGTTCCTAGACCACTGCTTTGCTTCTTCTAGTTTCTCTGCATATGTAGGACAAATATCCCATTTGACAGTACCAACTTTTGTTCTATTTGCATTGAACTTGACCATCAACTTTGTCCTAATTCCATCAACCATGGTCCTTATTGGCTTAGCCCTAACATCTAGGACCCACCTATTGAAAACCTCACTTAGATTGTTAACAACTAAGTCTGTCTTGCAGTTCACATCCATGGCATGTCTGGCCCAAGTGTGTTTGGGTATTTTACTAAGCCACAACCAAGTTGCTTCACACTCTTGTCTTTAACTCATCCATTGCAACTTGGAAACCATGTTCAGTATATGAGTAACTTGCTGCATCCATGTATTTTTTTTAATTTTGGCCCTCTAAACCCAGCAATCTGAAAGTTCTCGTAGATATGCCTAAGACAAAACCTTTGTGGGCAATTGGGGAAGACTCTATTTGTGGCTTTCAAAAGACCCTGTATGAAACAAGTACAACTAAGTAACTACAACTACATTAAAGTAACTACAACTGCATGAAAGTAACTACAACTGCATGAAAGTAACTACAACTGCATGAAAGTAACTACAACTACATGAAAGTAACTACAACTAAATATATTACCTTTTGCCTATCTGAAATGATTGTGTACTATCCAAACTGTCCAGATTGCCCACCTATTGCCTCCCTCAGCTGGTATAGAAACCAGGTACAGGAATTAGTGTCCTCCTTGTCTACAATTCCAAAAGCAATGGGAAAAATGTTGTTGTTCCCATCTCTTCCAGTAGCAGCTAGGATTTGTTGACCAGTAGTGAGCTTTATTAAGCATCCATCCAAACCTACAAGTTAAGCACAAATGATTAGCACTTCAAAGAACATACAAGTGGCGTAAACAACAATACAAGGCAATTACCTATGAATGGTCTGCAGCCATTGAGGAACCCTTCTTTGCATCCATTCAGGCAGATGAAAAGTCCATGAAACCTAGGGTTCTTGCTAGGATGCTCCCTAATATGTTTTGTTGTCACAATACATCTAGAACCTGGATTGGTGTCTAGGACAGCCTCTAAATAATCCCTAATCCTGGTGTATTGGGCCTTTTGATCTCCTAAAACAATATTCTTTGCTGCGTTCTTAGCCCTGTAGGCCATGTGGGTTGAAATATCCACTCCATATTTGCTCTTTGCAGTGTTAATTATTGTTGTTATTGTTGTGTTAGGGTCATTCCTCACTGCCTCCTCACAATGTTTTGCAACCCACTTGGCAGTGACTTTGGTGCTCTCTGACACAGCAGGGCATGTGTGCACCAAATACAACTTTCTAATGGTAAATGTCTTCTCATTTGCAATCTGAGAAGCTGCTATATAAAAAGGGCATTGCTCATCTATGCACTGTGCTATAACCCTGTCACTGCAGTTTCTGTGGTACTCATAGTTCCTGTTATGTGATATGTGCAGGGTTTGGAGTGCAGTTCTGAACTGGTACACATCAATGAAGCAAAGATGCTTCACAAATTGGTCTTGTGGGTCAGCTCTGTCCTCAGCATACCATAACCTTGGCTTCATCTTCTTTGCTCTGCTCTTTCTCCATTGGGCAACACATAAGCCATTGCCTCAGCACCATCATCATCTTCCAAACCCAGGTCTAATGGTTTTTTGTCCTCATCATCTGATGGTATCCAGTCATCCTCAAACATTTGCTCTACACTTCCATGTGATCTGCTAGTTGGCCCTTTTCTGTCTCTCTTGGCCTTATTCTTCTTCTCAATATGTTGACCACTCTCTTGCTCCTCTTCATTGTGTTGCTCCCCTTGCACCACTTCCTCCAATTCCTCCAATTCCTCCTCATCTTGATCATCATCATCCTTTTCTTCACCTGATGGCTCATACAGTTCCTCCTCCTCATCTGTATCCCACATCTCCTCAACATCTGTGTCCCCTTCATAATGCAGTAATGGATCATCCCTCTGTTTTTTCATTTCCTCAAGCCTAGCAAGGATATCCCCATATTCTGACAAATTATCATCATCACTATCCTCTTCATTGTCCATAACTGCAGCTTTCCTTTTCAAATGAGTGACCTTCTCTTTTTCTTTCTCATTCTTCCTAAACATTGCAATTTCCTTTCTCCTTCTCTCCTCCATAACTTTTTCTATTTGCAGTTGCTCCTCTGAATTGTTTGTGCTCTGCTGTGTTTGAAACTGTATTGGTCTTGGTTCTTCTACTGGTACTACTGCTGCTGTGTTTGAAACTGAACTAGGATGTGCATTGAACAACACTCCTTCTTCATCTACCTGATACAGTTGGGGCTCTCCAATTTCCTGCAGAGGGATCTACTGCTCAATAACATTAGCACTGCAATTTATATGTGCAGGTTTGGGGGAACTGGCCCTAACAACTATCACATTGAAAATCTTCTGCTTCTGCTGTACTATGTGGTCTAGAATTTCCTCCAACATGTCATCATCCTCTATTTCTTGCATTCCTTCTATCCCTAGGCCAGGATCCTTCACATAGTACATGTAATCCCTCACCTCATATCCTTCAGTCTCTATCAGTGCAACTAGATTGTAAAAAGTGATGTCTGACAACATCATAGTTCTCTCAAGATTATCTCTGTCATGAAAATGCATCCTCAATTCCCAAACGTCATCATCCAGACTGCAAATTTATAAAGAAACATAGTGTTGTATAAGTGTTCAATTGTAACACTTATGAAAAAGCAGGACAACATCAATACATAGCTTTGGGTTGCTTAAGTAACCAATGTAGTACAAAGCAAAAAACTGCAATAACCCTAGCTTTGGTTCATTAAGATCTACCGCAATACAGATCAACACATCAAATAATTCCAACTATATAACCATAGCTTATTTCAACTAAATAAGACACACAGAACAACTAATTTAAACATAATGAGTTAATTTCAGAAAGAGATCATCGCAATAAAAATCATAGGGCCAACAATATGCAATGAAGATGGGGAAGGGGATATCACTACACGCTAACCCTAGCCCTAGCCCTAGAAACGGATCAGATAAGTTCACAGAATAATGGATAAGGGAAGGGGATCTCACTATACACCACCGAAGGATGAGGCGATGTGGTGGCTTCCATTGGGATTCGCCTTCACCGCCGCGGCGAAAGATCTAGCCGCCGCGTATTCCACCGAATACTGCACCTCTGCATCTCGCGTTGCCTTGCTAGGGTTCGAGCTCCCGCAGAGCTCACCGCCTGGGTCGGGATCCGCGTCGCCTGCGCCACTGCCGGGAGGACCGCCGCCGCCAACACCCCCTGCTTTCGCCGGAGTAGCCATCTGCCTACATGACGAGAGGAGGGGAGAGAGCGGCAGGAGAGTGGGGAAGAAGACAGACGCGAGAAGGGGAGAGAGCGGCGGCACGAGAAGAGGGGGAGAAACAAACGGATGGGGGATGGAGACATACGGCGCCGTCAAACGCCGTCTAACGGCTGTCGAGACGGCCGACGGTGCCACGTACGCAAAAAAGGGCCCCACCTGTTATAAACAAGCTTAACTGACCCCGATCCGCCGATCAGTGCTTTCTGCAAAAAGATTACGGAAGACATGGTGTTTTCTAAAAAAAAAAATGTATTGTAGTGGTTTTCGCAAACCTTACCTTCAAAGTGGTGGTTTTGTACAATTTACTCCTCACTTAACGGTGCATTGAGGACGACAGCAATCCAACTCGATCATCAGAACGATTGGGTTTTAAACACATGCTGACCGCAAGCTGTAGACGTCTCAAATGTATGTGCCTTTTTATCCTACCTGTGTTAAACCTTCTCATTAAAACAGAAAATAGGCCTTTTTTATATACCGTGAGAATACGGCGCTCCCTATTATTGAATGCGTAGGTATTTCCTTGCAAAGCAGACTGTGCCCGCTACTGTTTTAAACAATGAGTCGCTGCCAGTGCTGCTTGCTGCTACATGACTGTTTGCCCCCATTTTTACTTCAGGCATGAGGAGAGGGAAAGAGAGACAACACTGGAGGAGACTTCCTCTTCCTCTATGCCACAAACAAGGTATGTAACTTTCGCGCGCGCTCTCCTCTCTCTGATCTGTCTTTTGTTTATAGTCAGCAGCTAATTTGGTCTAAGATAGATGGTTTGGAATGAGTTATCTGTCTTGTAATGGTGCTTGTAGTCGTACTGGTGCTTTTAGTTACTGACTAGACGCATTTTCCTGAAGATTTACTAATTATGGCGTTAAAACCAATTTTGCAATGCATGCATGAAGTACTAGATCGTGTTCCACTTTATTTCCTATTAATCAAACATTTTGTGTTCCACTTCAGGTTTAAGGTGGCAGATCTCTTGTCATTGAAGCTTGATATAAATCTCTTGGCTGATTCATGCATTTCGACATTGGTGCCCACTGGTCTTATGATAAAATATTTTGTGAGAGTTGACAATGATGGAATTTTCCATACGTATCCTGACCGTGGTGGACCATTTGAGAGCATAAAGGAAGTTCAGGAAGCCATTGGCTCCCACCATGCTGTTCAGCGAAAAAACATGTAAAGTCTCTCAATTTTATTAGATATCTCATATCTGTGTGTTCACACCTTGAAAACCCCGGGTATTGAATATCTTATGAATTGTTTTAGAGTTGTCAAAATAGTTAGCATAGCTTGAATTCAAAAGGTATATATAGATGCTATGCTATAGGTATATTTTTTCATGCTCACTCGTAACTTGTACAGTTGGATAGCTTTTAGCCTGCCACACCCATGTAGCTGTATTTCTTCTGATAAAGCTGGTGGTAACTAGAACAGTTAGTTCCATTAATCAGTTGAGACGGTTTTGTTTTTGTTCTGTAACCAATAGTGCTTGTAGTCAGACACACTACTTGGAGATCCAAAAAACAAATGGTGATAACTTTTATTCTCTTTTATACAAAGAATGTGATGAGCACTTAGTCTTATAAGAATGTAAGCAGTTCAGTTTGTTTTTCCTTTTTCTTGTTTATTGAACAACAAGTTGTGTTAATCTTCGGGGCTGTTTGGTTCCTATTTGAACAAAAACCTTGCATGCAAACTCATCAACCCAAACGCTTAATCATTGGTTATTATAAAGGGATAAGTATATTTTTCGTCCTCGATCTCTTCTAAGAGTTTAGAAATCATCACTCAACTCCAAACCGGATAGTTTTCGTCCCTCAACTATCAAAACCGGATATTTTTCGTCCCTCGTGCAGTTTTGGGTGGTTTTAGTACGCGGTGAACAGTAACTCAGTGATCAGTAAAATCGAAAAAATAGCAAAAAAATCAAAAAAATCTGAAATTTTACAGCATCGAAGATACTCTGGTGCGCGAGACCCGTGCAAAATTTCGTGGTGTTTCGACATTCGAGCAGCCCGTGACAAACAAAAAACTGTAAATATGTACGTTGGTGAACAATAAATTCAAAAAAATAGCAAAAAAAATGAAACTTTTTGGCATCAAATATGCTCAGGTACGTAAGATGCGTGCAAAATTTCGTGATCAAATGACATACGAGGAGCTCTAGCCAAAAAACAAAATAGCGCACTTTTTCAAAAAAATAAATTTGAGCCAAATTTTGTTTTCTTTGCCACGAGTTCGTACAATGCCCAAACACCACAAAAATTTGCACGCATGTTGCGCACCCAAGCCTCCTTGATGCCAAAAAAATTCATATTGTTTTGATTTTGTTTGCTATTTTTTTTGAATTTACTGTTCACCGACGTATATATTTACAGTTTTTTGATTGGCATGAGCTGCTCGAATGTCGAAACACAACGAAATTTTGCACGGGTCTTGCGCACCAGAGTATCTTCGATGCTGTAAATTTTCAGATTTTTTTGATTTGTTTTGCTATTTTTTTCGATTTTACTGTTCACCGAGTTACTGTTCACCACGTATTAAAACCGACCGAAGCAGCACGACGGACGAAAACTATCTGGTTTTGATAGTTGATGGACGAAAACTATTCGGTTTGAAGTTGAGGGACCATTTCTAAACTCTCGAATGAGTTCGAGGATGAAAAATATACTTATCCCTTCTATAAAATACGCTAATAATTTACAATCCTCTTATATCTGAAATAGATGCATGGATGGACTTACCGACGAGGAGAGGGCTATCCGATGTGCTCTTTACTGGTATCATAATGGCACAAGGAAGCACTCGAAAGAAGCTTATGATGCCTGTACGACCAATCTCCCTACAAAGGAATTGGTTAAGGCTGTACTCGACAAATACAACGAGGACAATGGTCTTGTCAGAGTATGCTCTCCCACTCTGTCCTTTTTTGGTTCCATGATTCCTCGGATGTCATCAAATACATGTTTCACTTGTTGATACTATCCATTCTTAATACTTCAGGATCTTGCATATGAACTAGAAGATATTGTGAGGCACAAAGCATGTTTTGACGGGAAAGATTGCATTTATAGATCTTACGCTCATTTCAATCTCACTATGAAGACTAAAGGAGCTGCGAACAAGGATCTGTACTTTGCTGAAGTCACACGTATGGACGGTGATTATGAAGCGTATGTGTTCACCTGTATCTGCATGGTCAAACCTGATGACAATGGTATTATATACTTAACTTCATCTGCTTTGAGATTTAGAATTTTAATTTCTCGAATTTGTTTCCAGTTTGTAGCATTTGCATGCAGTAGGGAACTCTTTAATAAAGAAACAAACTAATAATAAATAGTTGAATGCATGTGTTCCTGTTATTCATGTAAACATAATTACACTTAGTCGAGTATCCTCCAAAATATCCTCTCCTTCAACGTTTAGTGAAGATTATAACAAAGGCAATGTGTGTATTTTGTTGAACCTATAAAAAAAGGTATTGTTGTTGGAAACATATCGTATTCATATGTCTCACCGCTGCAAGAATGCCACTAAACAAATTGCGCTTCGTGACTGGGATCCATGTTGTTCCTCTTAGCTGCAAGATTGTAGCCTCCAGCTCTATGTACCTTTTCTTTGTTTTTCTCTCTCTCTGTCCCCCTGTACTTCTAATGCTGAGCACCTTGTAACACCTCTTGACGATCGCAATAAAGGTTCAGGCAGGCGTAAGCCCGCTGTTGACGCGTCAAAAAAAGAAACATATCGTATCTAGCAATAGCATAGTTTCAGTTCAAATTTTATTATTTGGCTATATGCACTAAGAAGAAAATACGACCCCATGAGGCTGGCAAGCAGTTATGTTTTAAGAGCACAATATGGACCACCAATTCCAATATATAACTGCAATTGTCAAGGTTCAGTTGCTGCAAAGCCTGGATGGTGAAGAGCCATAGAATTTAGAGTCTAGCCCAGCTCCACGGTTGCACTCATAATTTATAATCTAGCAACAATCATAGTGCATGCAATTTCCATATCATGTTAGCTGGTTTTGCTATGTTGGAAACTGCATGCACTATCACTGTTTGATCTTGAAGCGTGTATGAAACAGGATCTGGAACAAAATACTATTCAGTTTCGAACGCCAAGTCCTGAGCGTTGTTTTCGTCCTAAGCGTTGATGCTAGCCAGCTATGGCAATGTTTTCTTGACCTCTATTTATTCACCTATTTTCACCTTTTTTTAAGGTGAATGCCACGTGTGTGGAGCTGACATGAAGCACCCTGCTCATGATGGATACAACCGTGGCCGCCCCTTTATTTCATATGGACATGGTAGACGTCGTGCACGTGGAGTTCCTTTATTTGAGAAGGTGTGTTCCTCCCAAGCTGACCCTTTCATACTTATGTTTGATTGACTGTTGTGTGCAATATTTTCCTAGCAAAGTGAAAGTTAATTAGCCAAGGAAACAGCCAACTGCAGGCTGCAGCTTAAATCATTATATTTTTCACTTGTAAGTTAGCTGCAAATTAGGATAGATGACCATACATCAGAATGTAAATATCACTGCCTCTAGTGAACAGTAACTTACTTCTGAGCTCCCGCTCCCCACCCCACACCGCGCCGCCGGCCGCTCCGGCCGCGGCGGCCACCCCTCCCGGGGCAGTGAGGCCCCCGCCTCGACCCTACGCGCCGTGGGCCGCTCCGGCCACGGCGGCCACCCACCTCCTCCGCCAGCCGTCGCCAGCTGGCGGCATGGGACGCCCACGCTCCAGCAGATCTAGCGTTAATGGTAGCTGGCGCGGATCCTCGCACGCCTCCCCTGCATCCTCCGGTCCGTCCATGGTACTGGACTCCCAGCTTCCCTGCGGCGCTTCTGCGCGAGATCCCGGCTCTCCGCCTCGGATCCTGCTTCGGGGAGAGAGCTTCGGCTCTTCGGCCCGGCTGTGCCTGTCGGTCCCTGCCGCGGATCCCTCGGCTTTGCCAGTTTCGGAGCGACCGCGCCTTCAATCCATAGTTGTAGCGCCTGAAGCTAGTGTCATCCCCTCCCCCTCGGCGCATGATCCGGGCTGGACCGTGGTCTCGCCCCGGAAAGACCGGCGGCCCTGCTCACGCCCTGCGGGCAATAGGCCGAGCCACCACCACCCCCATCCCTCCCTGGCCGACGAGGAGCTTTCAATGCGCCGGCCGGCCGGGCCGCCTTCTTAAACCAGTTCAAAGGGAGGTGCTTCCGCTGCCCGAGCAAGAAACTCCGTAGAAAGGACTGCCACGACCCGATCTGCTGCGCCATCTGCAAGCTCTCCGGCCACTTCGGCCGGGAGTGCCCTCAAAACCCCAAGCGCAACCCCGCCGTGGCCTTTGCGCGGGTGCCGGCGCGAGATAGGCTTCGTTTTCCTCCTGCTGTCGCTGCCAGATCTTCATCGCCGGCCGCTGTGCCTCGCCTGCCGCCTGCCCCGTCTGCCATGGAAGCCACCCACGTCGCCGACCCGGCCCGTCGTCCGCGGCACAGCTGCAAGGTGGTGATGTCCACCCCTGCCCTGGAGCACGCCATCTTCGTCCTCAAGCACCAGGCGGTCCTGCTCATGGCGGCGGACGCCGGGCGGACCTCCTCGGCCATGGCGGTCGGGCAGGAGCTCGAGGCGCGGCTGCGCATTCTGCCGCACCAGCTGCGGATCACCTGCCACGACCCGGAGGACTACCTCATCGTCTTCGACCTGCCGATCCACCAAGAACAAGTTGTCAAGCTGGGCTCCCTGATGGTCGATGGCGCCGGCTTCTTTATCAAGCGCTGGCATGAGGACGACCACGCTGTTGTCCAGCCGTTCTACTACCACGTGCGCGTCGTCATCGAGAAGATGCCGCAGCACCTCTGGTCCATCGACGGGGCCGAGGAAGCGCTCGGCTGCAGCGTCGACCGGCTGGATAGCCGCACTTTTGAGCGCAGCCACACCAAGACGTTCGCCTGTTGGGTCTGGGTGTGGGATGTCGGCCTCATCCCGACCAAGCACACCTTCTGGCTGATGCAACGTGGGGCGGGCCGCATGGAAGAGATGCTTGGCTACTCGCCGCCCGGCCGGCTTGTCGCCGCACCGCCGTCCGCCAGTCGCCACGACGTCCTCATCCATGTGGACCGCATCGAGGACTGGTCTTCCTACGAGCCGCGCTCACCGCGCTCTGCCCAGAGCGGTTTGCCCTCCTCGGACTCCGACGAAGACGACGACAGGCCCATGCCGCGGATCATCCCGGCCGGCTCCTGGAAGAAGGGCGTGGAGGATGGGCAGCGCGACCCGCAGCACCATCGCCAGTTCGCTGCTCTGGCGGACATGGGGTGCCGCGAAGGTGCCCGTGGTGGTGGCGGCCGCAAGGACGACGACGGCGACGACCATGGGGGGCGCAGGTCTTGGAAAGACGCGCTCCTCGGTCATAGCCGCACGGGCAAGGAGAAGGTGGTTGGGGCCGAGGGCTCCTCGCGTCGCCGCAGCCGCTCCTCTCCGGGTCCCCGCCGCTCCGTCAGCTCTCGTGGCCGCCGCAGCTCTGGGCGCCGACACGCTGCGGCTGCGGCTGGTGTCGCGGCTGGTGCGGCTGGCGTCGGGGCCACTCTGCTTCAGGCTCCGCGCCCCCTGCCACCGGCGACCCCCACAGACGCGGCTCCTATTCCAGCCCCTGACCCAATCGCCGACTTCTTCACCGGCGCCAAGATGTCGCTCCCACCGCCACCCCCGTTCGACTGCATGGAGGATGAGCTGGAGGCTCATGTGGCAGCTGCGGTCTCAGAGCCTCTGCAATTCAGTGACGGAGCCGTCAACGCCAAGACTGGGGCCACGGGCCTGCTGGACGCCTTCGGCCCAACTCTAGCTGGCCTAGGCGCAGTGGTGGGTCACCTCAGCTGCACCGAGCCGGCCCGCTCCACGGTGGTGGAGATGCAGCTGGGGGTCGTCACCCGCCAAGTCTGCTGCCTCCAGCTCGATGCGGCGGCGGACTCTGAGACCAGGCTGCTGCCCCACAGGATCTCTTCCAAGCTACCATGCCTCCTCTGCTCCCGGCCGCGCCAGCACGCCGATCGTCCGCACCCCCCAAGACCAGAGCTGCGCCAGCCCCGGTGCGTCACAGTGCTAGGCAGGCGGCCAACCCCCCGCCCGTGCCGGTTGCGCAGCGGGGAACCCTAAGGCTGGTACGCGAGCTGGGCCTGCTGGGGCCGAAGGAGAAGATGACAGCGAAAGCAGCCGATAAGCTCCTGCGCAAGTTCGACGAGCCACTCACGGACGACGACATCGCCTGCATCGCCAAGCTCACCCGCCTTAACAACGAGGCACTGCGTGTTGCCGCGGCCATGGCTGGCCCCGATGGAGCTGCCGATGAGGCCGTAGTTTGATCATGTTAGTTGTTCACTTTAGTAGTCTCCAGTGGCGCCCGGCCTTAAGCGGGGTTGAGTTAGGATTAGATGTTGTTCTTGTGTGGTTAGCTGCTAGGAAGAGCCGACGCTGGTGCAGTTTGGGGCCCATTGGTGGGCACCAGCGTCCCTCGGAGTGTGGCTGTGCGTGTCTGTCGCCGTCCATGTATTTCCCTGCTATCAATAGAATTTGTAGCCATTGGAGCATGACTGGGTTTATATATGGATGAAAACCAATGCCCCATTCTTAGTTGGAACGTGCGGGGACTCAACATGCCGGCCAAGCGCGACGCGGTTTGCGAGTCTGCCACTGCGCACCAGCCGGCGATCTTCTGCCTCCAGGAGACTAAAATCGACGTGTGGTCGCCAGCCCTAGTCAAGGACGTTGGCGGCCGCCGGCTCACTGAATGTGTAGTTCTGCCTGCGATAGGTTCTAGAGGAGGGGCGGCAATCCTGTGGGATAATCAGATTGTCTCGATTGCTTCCCATGCCATTGGAGAATTCGCCATTACGGTCAAGGTCACGGTTCTCCGTTCGGCCTCCACGTTCTGGCTAACTACAATCTACGGACCGACAGATGACGCCAGGAAAGATCATTTTCTGGAAGAGCTAGTTAGATCAGCGCCGCCCCCAGGTGACCCCTGGCTGCTCACCGGCGATTTTAACGTCATATATGAGGCTAGGGACAAAAGCAACTCCAACCTCAACAGGCGCATCATGGGTAGATTTCGAGCCGCGATCGATACGGCAAACCTGCGTGAGATCAAGTGTAAGAATAGGCGCTTCACCTGGAGTAACGAACGGCAAAACCCCATGTTGGTTAGCATAGACAAATTCTTCTGTAATGTAAGCTGGGAGTTGCTCTTCCCCACCTACGGGCTGACGGCCGCGGCTACGGCGTGTTCCGATCATTGCCCGTTGATCCTGGCGCCGTGCGATGCCCCGTATCGCCGAGCTCGCTTCCGCTTCGAGTCCTTTTGGCCCAAGTTTCCACACTTCCATGCCACTATCGAGCGTGCGTGGCACAGGCCAGTCCAACACCGCTGTGCTTTCTCCAGGCTCCAGACAAAGCTCAACAGAACCGCCCGCGACCTGAAGATTTGGAGCAAATCCCTGTTCAGTGACGCCAAGCTGCAGTTTCACATTGTCAGCGAGATGATCCTTCGCCTGGATGTGGCGCAAGAGAGGAGAAGCCTTTCAGATGCCGAGTTCACTCTGCACAGGCAGCTGAAGATGAGATTAGTGGGTCTGGCGGCGATCGAAAGGGCAAGATGAAGGCAGGCTTCTCGGGTACTCTGGCTGCGTGCGGGTGATGCCAGCACGAAGTTCTTCCATGCCAAGTGCTGCTCTAGAAGACGAAAAAACTTTATCCACACCCTGCAGAGCGAGGACAGAGCTGCAACGACACACTCAGACAAAGCCCAGCTCATCCATGATCACTTCAGTAAGGCTATGGCAGCTGATGGGAACCGGCGTGTTACGCTAAACTGGAGACGGTTATGACTCCCGCGAGTCCAAGCGGCTGGTTTGGACAACCCGTTCTCTGAAGAAGAGGTGTGGGCGGCCATCCTGCAGTCGCCGGCAGAAAAGGCCCCGGGCCCCAATGGCTTCATTGGAACTTTCTTCAGGGCCTGCTGGCCGATCATCAAGGAGGATGTGATGGCAGCTTTCCACCGCTTCTACAGCCTCGCCGGGGGCAACCTAGCTGCTCTCAACACTGCATTTGTGGCCCTGTTGCCAAAGAAGGATGGTGAAGTGCAGATGACTGATTTTCGGCCAATAAGTTTGATACACTCGTTTGCCAAGTTGGTCACCAAGGTCCTATCGATCAGGCTATCGAGAGTGATTCACACCATCGTGTCCCCGGCACAGTCTGCTTTCATGAAGACAAGATGCATCCAGGACATCTTTCTGTATGTTCAAAACGGTGTCCGCGCGCTGCATCGAAGCAAAACACCTGCACTGCTGCTAAAGTTGGACATCTCCAAGGCGTTTGACAGTGTATCCTGGGATTACCTGTTGGAGTTGCTGCAGGAGCTGGGCTTCAGCGCACGGTGGAGAGACTGGGTTGCATGGCTGCTCGCCACCTCCAGCTCTGAATTCCTCCTCAATGGAACGTCCTGTAGCAGAATCATACACCGAAAGGGGCTACGCCAGGGTGATCCGCTGTCTCCGCTGCTTTTCATCCTTGCAATCGACCCGCTGCAACGGCTGATCGACGAGGCGGTCCTGCAACAAATGATCCAGCCTTTGCCTAGGAGAGAGCTCAAGCTCAGGGTCAGCCTTTACGCGGATGATGCCGTCATTTTTATGAACTCGAACAAGGACGAAATGGACGCGCTGGTGTCGCTCCTGAACATGTTCGGCGAAGCCACATGGCTGAGAATTAACAGGCAGAAGTCAACCGCAACCCCGATACGATGTGAAGCTGTTGACATGCAACAGGTGCTCCTAACTTTTGGGGGAATTGTGACCCCCTTTCCGATCAAGTACCTGGGGCTGCCGCTCTCCCTATCAAGAACAAGGCTGGTACACCTACAGTTTGTCCTAGACCGGATCAGAGCTAGGCTGGCAGGTTGGAAAGGCAAGCTTATGACCATAGCAGGTCGAAGGGTCCTTGCCGAGCTGTGCTGAGTGCGATCCCCACCTTCGCCATGATGGTGCTACGCATGCCAAAGAAATTCTTCAAGGAGATCGACAAAGTTAGACGCCGTTTTCTGTGGGCACAGGAGGAGGAGCTCTCAGGAGGCAAATGCAAGGTGAACTGGTCCAAAGTCTGCTCCCCGCTGGACAAGGGATGGCTCGGTGTCCTTGATCTGGACAGGTTTAGCTCTGTGCTCCGGCAAAGGTGGCTCTGGCTGGCTTGGAAACACCCGGAGAGGCCGTGGGCGGGCATGGACATTCCGTGCTCGGACGTGGACAAGGGGTTTTTCGCTGCAGCTACATCGGTGATGATTGGTGATGGACGGGCGGCTCGTTTCTGGACCTGCTCCTGGCTATCAGCAGGCGTGCTTAAGGTGCTGTTTCCGACACTCTACCACCACTCAAGAAGGAAGAACAGGACGGTCGCTGATGCACTGCACGAGGACCGCTGGATCATCGACCTTGCGCACGGGCGGACTGAGCTGGTGGTGCAGGACTGCGTGCGGTTAGCGAGGCTACTACGAGCTGCGTCGATCACCCTCAACCCCGGGGCAAATGACAAGATCAGATGGAATCTGGAGGCCAACGGTTGCTACTCGACTTCGTTGGCATATCGCGCGCAGTTCCAGGCCAACCATAACTCTGTCTTCCCACAGCTCATTTGGAAAACGTGGGCGCCAGGGAAGCTGAAAATATTCACATGGCTACTCATGCTTAACAGACTATGGTGCAGCGATCGGTTGCAGCGACGAGGATGGCCGAACTCCTATTTCTGCCAATTCTGCCTCAGAAACCTCGAAACTGCGGACCACATCTTCTGGTCATGTCCGTTCACTCAGAAGATTTGGAGCAGCTTATCGACCTGGGCAGGTTGCCAGGCCCTGAGGCCGCAAACCGAAGACATCACTGCTGCCGGCCATGACCGCGTCGTGAAAATTGTGGAGAAGACGCAGCCGGTGCTCAGGAGGAGCATCAAATCCATGGGGATGCTGGCGCTGTGGGAAATTTGGAAGCACCACAACAGTTGCACGTTCAGAGGAAAGGAAGCCTCTGTTAGTGAGGTTCTGCAGGCGATCAGGAGGGGGATTGAGCTTTGGCGCCAAGCTGGGGCTTCCTGCCTCGCGCATCCATTTGCGCTGCAACTAGAGGGGATAGGCTGACACCCACAAGTAGTTTTGTCTTCGATCATGGCCTCTGAGTCATGTCCCCTTTTTACTTTATCCTTCTGATCTTTTTGATCAGCCTCATGTAACTTTGTTTTCCCACCTGCTCCCTCCTATGATTAACACGAAAAGCCAGCCTAGCTGGGTCTTTAAAAAAAACTGCCTCTAGTGAGGATCCAAAATTTCCTAGGTTGCCTCAAAATTTATCAAAGCATTCAACGACCCTGCTGTAGGTGAGAAAGAATACCAGCCGGGAGTTGAATATCACAGCTATTAATAAATGAGTTATTAGTTATATGAAGTCACTAATCTGTAGAGAATGACAGCTAACATCTTGACAAAAGTGTCCCTACTTGTTAACATGCATTATCTTCCTATGTAGAAAGGGATACTCTGTTTCTAACACATCAGCATGCCATCAGGGCAGAGCAACTCAAATTTAAATAAAGGTAGCAAAATACTAGTATCAAGAAAATTTTGCCATCTTATTTTTATAGTATATAAAAGATCATTCATAACAACATTCAAACATCTTAGGCCAACTAAAATGAAGGGATTTACCTACGAATCTATAATCAAAGCATGATCTTATTTTCAATTCTATACAGTTGAATTTGTTGATGAAATAGCTTTTCCATTTGATTGCGGCAAACACTCAAGTTTCATTATCTCTCTGCATTTTGCAGTTATTTGATGTGCGTGATGAAGCTTGGCTGAAAGAAGAGGAGGCTAGGGTGAGACGTGCGATCATGGAAGGGAAGGAGGACAGGCTCAAGTTTATACCGGCTAGACGACGGAGGACAATGAGTTGAAAATGTTTAAAACACTACAACTACACACTCCGTCCCATAATATAAGAGCATTTTTGACACTACGCTAGTGGAGATGAGCAAGATGAAACTTTACTGAATAGCTTCCATCTTCAGAGCACCACTTGGTGGCGTGTTGTTATTCTGGTTACCTTGGAACCTATAAGGATTTAATTAATCTCCAGCGTTTACCATTCGTAAAAATTGCATCCATGTTTTGTTGGCTTTTATTGATAGGGTAGAGCTAGGTAGATCTGCCAAAATGACTGGCTGAAAATTCGTATGTACTATGAGAACTGAATTTCTTTTGCTGTCCAATGGAGCCTACTCTATCCGTCTGAAACTACTTTGTGTTTTATTCGTAGCCCAACTAAAATTTTATATAGCCTGATCAAGTGTATAGGAAAGAGAGGAAAGCACACTGGTGGTCTACTAACTTGTGCAAGATATAAGCATGTAAGAGCATCTCCAACAGGCGCCGAACGCTGCACGCGCAAAAGACAGCTTTAGTGCGCGCCCATCGCCTAGTTTGGCGCGGCGCGCAGCGATCGCTCCAGCAGCCGCGCTAAAATGCAGCGCGCAAAAAATGCAGCGCGCGCGCTCATTCTACAAACTAGAAATGTAGGCATTAAAAAGATAGATTGCATAGATTTTAAACGATACAAAGGTATTTTACATCGGAAATATAGATTGCATAATAATAAAAACGACAAACGATAAAAAACGAGATAGATTGCATAAAAAACTACTCTAAGTCGCTATCATCATCACCATTATCATCCTCGGCGGTGTCGTCCATGGTATCTAGCCAGATGTCCAGCCACCGATCATCGTCCGGCGTGAAGAACGACTGCCCACCTGCTGCACCGAGATCGGACTGCGCATTCGCCAATGCCTTCCGCCGACGCCTGTCCAACCGCGCCTCGCGGCGCCTTCGCGTGTCCTCCTCGTGGCGCCTTGCCCAGTAGACCTGCTCGTAGGCGACGTCCTCCGGGTGGCGCCGGCGCCACTCTGCCATGACCCGCTCGTCCTCCTGGGTGACGAGGAGCCGGCGCTGCCGCTCGGCGTGCTCCACACGGTCTTGTGCCATGTTCAGACGAGGCGGCGGGGCGACGTCGAGCGCCTGCTGGAGCGTGTACACATCTTGGAAGTTCGTCTGGCCGCGCGGCCGGCCTAGGCGCCACGCCGCCGCGTCGTACGCGCGGGCGGCCTCGTGCGCCGTCCCGTAGGTGCCGAGGCCGAGCCGGAGATCGCCAGAGCGTATCTCCGAGTAGTAGCCGCCGTTGGGGCACAGGCGGACGCCGCGGTAGCCGGACGCTCCTCGGCGGCGCGGTGGCATGGCGGCGCGGCGGTGGCGGGGCGCTGGAGCGGTGGAGGCGCGTCGGTGGCGGGGCGCTGGGGCGGCGCGTGGCAGAGAGGGAGAGGAAGAGGAGAAGAGGAGGCGTGGAGAAGGCGCGTGGCGCGTGCCGCACTTTATAGGTGCGCCGAAAGCGGTGCACAAAATATGGCGCGCGAGCTGGCGCCTTTTCACGCGCGCACAAACGGTCCCCACGCGCGTGAGTTTCCCGCCGCCGCTGGAGCGCGACAAAACGCCCCGCGCGCGCTAAAAGCTGGGTTTATCGGGCGCGCGTTGTTTGGCGCGGCCGTTGGAGATGCTCTAAAAAAAATTAGTGCGTTCCTCCACATGTACGAGCATGAGAACAGGAGAGACATTCATGCGCACTCCTCCCTCACTGCCTGCCTATTCACCTCCTTCTCCTATGCCTGTAAGAGAACCTCACCTCTTTGAGTCCTGTATGCGACCGACATCGATAACCTCTTCGACGACATGGGTGAACCCGTCAATGCCAACACTACTACTACCGCTGCAACTCAGTACATGTTCATGTTCTTTTTTGTTTGAGTACCTACTACCGTTTCTTCTTCCAGTATCTGCTCTACATATGTTCTGTTCTAGTACGCATGTGCATATGCTATTTGCCTTGTCTCTGTTAGATTACATGACTTGTTTCATCTCTGCTATAATAGTCATATTTTATCTAGTATTTCTATGGATTAAATCATATGGTAAATTGCTCATATTTCCAAAAAATTTATGGGGACTTAAATCCTAGAGCAAATCTAACAGGATTCAAACAATAGGAAAAAGAACTAACCAAAAAAAAGGAGATGAGCCAAATCTGGACGGACCCAGGTGGCACAGCGCTGGGCCGGCCCATCGACTGTGCGGCGCGCGCGCGAAGGGGTACGAGGCTGTCGGATCTGCGATGGACGACTGAGAGCTGGCCGCGTGGCCTCGCGCTTGAGGCGAACAAAAAAAATGGCGGTGTCCGCTCCTGTCGCTGTAGAAGGGTTGCAAGCTCGCCGCAGCGAGCTAGGGGGCTCGCCTCGTCGTGACGCTTCCTCCGGAGGGGCCATGAGAGCGTTTTTAAGCTCACTATGACATCGCTGAAGGTCAGTGAAGATTGGAAGTGGATGCTCGATGAGGTCCGGCGGCTGCCCACCTAGCTTATCGACGGGATCCGAACTTCGAGGGGTGAATCTTCAAATTGGAAGAGGGGGGGGGGTTGAGTGGATTGGTACCAAGGGAAGCGATAGAAAGTAACGGTGAGGGCGAAGGTGGTATGTGGCGGTGGCTTGGAGTGATGGTTGCCTGCGGAGGTGCTTGGGACGGTGCCGGCTATCGAGCAAGCTCGAATGGCAAATGAAGCTACTGGGCGCTCGATTAGGAGGAGTAGGACATGGTGCAGGTTGAAGACAGGGCATGGGGTGGCTCTTTGTTTGGCCGGAGCCGAATCTCGGCTAGCCATGGCCACAACAACTCTAGAGGGCATGCCTGCACGCGATTTGCAAGGGGAAAAGTGTGCACAAGGAACGGGTGGAGTGTCTACATGCTACCGAGAGAGAGGGGTGAGCATGAGGGGGATCCAAGATGGACGAAAACATGCTCGTGCGTTCGGCTACTGCAGGTGTTCGATGAGGGAGGGAGAAGGAAGCTGGAAGAGCCGAGAGTGAATGTCGACTCTCCTGAGCTCCTGAGGTTCTCGTGGATCCTAATGACAAGTTTGGGGGGGGGGCACGACGTGCGATGGTTCGGTCGGAACGCGATGAGCAGGCCACGAGAATGTTGAGTGCGTGTTGGGAAATGATGGGAGGCTCTCGGTACAGGGGTGCAAAGGCCATCCGCTGGGAAACTCAGCGGCACGGTCTTGAGGGCAGAAGAGCTCAATTGACTCCTGCACCTGTTGGGTGGCCACCGAAGGAGGGAGAATAAGAGAGGGTGGGGGCTGGGTTTCTCTCCAGAGGCTGTCAAGTGGGGTTTGGGAGTGAGTGTCAGAGCAGCAAGCAATGTCATTGGGGGTGAGGACGAGAGACGGTGAGGAGTTGGGCAAGCCCTAGGCCAACTAGGCATTGATGCCACAACCACCTCCTCTCTCTCTCACACACACACAGACTCTGCTGCTACAATGCGCTGGCATTGAGTTAAGAAGGTAGTCGAGTTGACTAGGAGGGTTAGGGAGTGGTTGGAGATAGTCCACAAAGGTTAGGAGAAGTTTCAGTCAAGTTAGAGGTTAAACATGATTTTTTAGATAGTTAACAACAACTAGGCAACAAAACCACCTGAGAAAACTTAGGTCTAGGCCAAGATAAAATATATGGTCAGCATGGATGTGCAATATAGGTTGTGGTGATGGATAAGAAAGTGCTGGTTTGGTTCAACTTCAGTAGAAATGAATTTTCCAAGGCTATCAAAAGGCTTCACGATTATAGTGTTCTAGTCACTTTTAGAGATCATGAATGGCCCATTCATCCTTTCAAGTAGACACTAGAGATGCTGAGGATAGATGACAGTAGAGATGCTGAGGATATGCCATAATACCATCATTTTTGAATTTGTTCAAGTGAGCCAAAAAGCTTCATGATACAAATGGTTATGGTCACAATATTGATTAGTCGTCAAAAGGGATTTGGAAGAAATAGCTAGAGAATTTCAAAATCCAATTTATCAGGCTAGATAGGAAGTATAGATTATGTAGAGGAGATCTAGGAACGTGCATTGCCATATAGACAAGTTTTAATAACTTTGGTAAGCCTCTCAAAAGGCAATCTTTAAACAGAAGTGAAGACAGGTCTAGAGCTCAAATTTGAATTTCTACTCTGAAGAAAAACAAGTCATGAGTGGATTTTTAGTTTGGTACACACACCCACACAAACAATCATATAATAGGAATTCAAAGCAAGCAACCAATGTAATTGCCCCAAAATTGGGTATTACAAACAAACACAAAATGGCTCCACATACTAGCAAGTCATAACCTAAGTCAAGAAAGTCATTTCAAGCAATTGAAGTTTCACCCAAAACCCAAAGTGTTCAGAGGTGCATTTGTGAGGTGGTAATAAAGTATGATCAGGACAACATAATAGAAAATATGTTCAACTCATAACTCGATACCTTTCATATGTTTTGATGATAACCAAGCATATGGGTAATATACTTCCCACTTGTACTCTTTCCAAAGGATGGTTAAAATAAGGGATTGAATCCTTGTAAAGGTACTAGGGTTGAAAATAGGTGGGATATGGCACCCTTTAGATCTCCATGTAATTTTGAAAACACTTTTATTTTCTTAGAAACTAATTCTTTGGGTTGTTGCTAAATTCAAAACATTTTTAAAGGAGTTGGGCCAAAATAAGGTGACAGAAAATAACGATAGGCTTTTATTGTCATGACTTGATCACAAGGGGTGCCTAATAATATATGTTGATTGATTGCGAATGTCAATTATTGTTGTACCGATCGCCTAATGGATCCATGTTGTGCTTCTTACCAGGGGACCAAGAATCTTACTGCCAGCAATACAATGTGGCCTAACCAGATGCCTCCATATGAACAACGGCCAAGTCTTGCATGTGCACGGGATTGTTGCCATATCTACATGATGTTGAAGATGACTTAGAGGATGGTGTAGATGAAACACCTAGTCATGGAATACCTATGATAGAATCTAAACAATCTAATGCAGACCAACATCTTAACCCTCCTTGTGTCAAAGGCAAGTGCTTACAAGCATTTAGGTTAGCTTTGCTTTCATGATGACCCCATATTGATTGGCTCCATTGTTTATAGATAATGATGTTACATGGAAAGTTCTTACACGCATTGAAGTCGCTGTCAGGATGGATGCCAACAATGACATGTTTGACGAAGACTAAGGCAACGCCCAACTTGATTTGGCAACTCAGACTAGTAATGGGACTGGTGGCTTGTTTATTAATTTCCATTTTATGTACATACTCCTTTCGTCCCATAATATAAGAGCATTTTTTACACTAGTTTAGTATAAAAAAATGCTCAGAAAAAGCGAAAGCTTGCTCGAAACGGCCTATAACCTAACCCTCAAAATGGCCTATAACAAAAGGAAGGAGTTTTTTTTGAGTGAATCCATCATTAAAGCCGCCAAGGAAACGAAGTTCGTTCCATTTCATCAAGTGGGTAATGGGGGAGCGTGAAAGGAAAATTCGTTTCAAGCAAGATCTAATACGCTTCAAGGACTCCCAGGAATGAGAGAGCAAGTACAAGGACAATCTTATTTTCTAAGGACAAACGGTATTCCCCCAATCAAAAGAAGGAGAGTTATGTTCTGCTTCTGCTGCCACTCCAGGCATTGAAGCGAGATTCAAATGTTGCTCTTGACTGGCCACAACTTCTAGGGAAGCGGTCTGCTCCTAGGATGCGGAGGCATCCTCACAATCATCTAGAAAAGCTTTGAATAGCTCTTCCAAGTTAGTGGATCTAGAGGAAGACATTGAAGGGCATGGGTCCCCCATTCCGTCCCCGTCGGACTCGGAGCGAAAAATAGCTCCCATTTCTTCTTGTAGTCTACCTCCGTCCCATAATATAAGAGCCTTTTTGACACTAGTGTAGTGTAAAAAACCCTCTTATATTATGGGACGAAGGGAGTACCATTTTGTATGAGCCAAAGTGCCCTAGTAACTTTTCGAGGCACTTTGCTAGAGTTCCCTAATAACTTTTTAGGGCACTTTTCCCCAAATGTTTTTACTGGTATTTCCCTAAAATTCAGCAACTCAAGCAAAGAAAAAAAAGTCACCCATCCTCTATAGACAGGAATATGAGAGAATGATGGCGACTGTTTAGCATGTGAGGGGAGGGGAATGACGATGGTTGATTAGCATGTGAGGGGAGGGAAGGGGAAGGCATCAGTTAGATTAGAGCAAATCTTCTCCCCTACTAACTACTACAGTACATCTGTCCCGAAAAGCACTCGCCTTTAAAAATGTCGACACATCGTGCGCTCGCGCTCACCCCCGCCTAGAAGTCGTCGGCCTCCCACCTCGCCTTGGCTTGTCGCCGCCATCCTCCTTTCCCAGTCGTTCTATGACGCCGCTTCCTACTCTCCTGGCATCAACACGAAACCTGTCGGCGGCACAGGTAATCTGTCTGGACCCTCCTCCCTCTCCTGCCCTTCGTCTCCTTCCTAGTCATCCTCATCCCCATCCATTCCTTTGAGCCCCTCCTCCCTCGGTCGCCTGCCCCTTATAATCTAGCCCCCGAACCATAGATCGGTGTGGGCCACTAGAGGGGGCATGGCGGTGGGAGGGCACATAACCCCCAGAGCTTGGCTTCTCTGTGGCCTCTTACCCACCGAAGCCCCTTCCTAGTGGCAGAACTGTTCAATTATGTTATTTAGCAATATCACCAGATGATATGAAGTTTATACTGAAATTTTATACTTGTTTTAGCTTATGTTTATCATACATTTCTAACAAATGTATTTTTGTTATTTTAACTAACCATGTAACTTTTTGCTACACATTAAATGTAGTGTAGTTCGTTATACATCTACAATGTATGTCATTTAAACAACATTTTGTAAACAAAATTCTAACCAAAATTACATTAGCTTTCGTCTGTTACAAAAGATTACACCTTAATGCGAACAAATTACACACCCATTCAATTATTTTTTATGTATATGTATATTTTTTGCATGTGATCATGTATATTTGAGTATCCTAATTACATCGGTAGACACATATAAAGCATATGATATAACGAAATTATAGTAGTGCTTTCTAGTGTATAATTAGCTAAAGAGGTTAATAGATACTTCTAGAGTATAAATTTAAACCACCATATAGATAATAGATGGAACCGTATAAAATCTAAATGTAAGTGAAAATTTCTATTGCTAAAAGTTTCAACAATTTATTTATAATCATCAACAACAGTGCAAAGAGCCCCAAAAGTAATACAAGTTAAAATAGGTCTCTGGATCTCCTAGCAATGAATATAATCACTGGAGCAATCTGAAGGCGCGCTGCCATCCTCATGCCTCCCTCACCGGAGTCGGGCAAATCTTGTCATAGTAGAGACTACTATAGTAGATAGACTGAAATTCGTCATGCTAATGCCCAAAGAACTAGCGCCCCAGTGCAACAATCATCTCCGAAGACGAAAATGGTATACTAGAGAAAACTGACCAGAGCCCACGTGATCCGCTAGGCACACAACTCCACACACCTGTCGGATGTGGGGTTCTGGCAAACCCTTAAGGTTCGAGCACTGGGGTGCGCGCGAAGTCTTTTCCTCCCACCGATCTACGCCCTAGCTCACTAAGATCTCGCGGACGAACTCGACGAACTCGCAACACAGAAAGACACAAGATTTATACTGGTTCGGGCCACCGTTGTGGTGTAATACCCCACTCCAGTGTGGTGGTGGTGGATTGCCTCTTGGGCTGATGATGAACAATACAAGAGGAAGAACAGCCTCCTGAGGGTGAGGTGTTCTCGTGCTTGGCTAACTTGTGTGTGCGGGGATGATCTTTCGGATCCGTCCTGCCTATGGTGGTGGCTAGTCCTATTTATAGAGGCCCTAACCCTCTTCCCAAATATTGAGCAGGAAGGGATCCAACAACGGCGGGCAAATTTGAAGGGGACAGCTAGTACAAGCTTTCCTGACAAAGGTGGTCTCCGCCCGCGAAAGGCTCTAGTGGTGACGCCGTCTTGGGCTCCACAATGACCTCCGTCTTGCCATCCTTCTAGTATTGGTCTTGTTGCATCAATATGGCAACCTTTGCCTGATGCCTCGGTACTCCTCGCCTGCGCTGGCCTCCTTAGCACCAAAGAGGAAACAAGGACGCTGCGCGCGCTGGCGCTCGCCTGGCACCCGCCTGGTGTCTATCATCATGGCTCACGTCATGAGAGCCTCATGAGGTTTGCCTCGCCTTGTTATCTCCGCCCCTCGTGAGCCTGCCCGACTAGGCCACTCCAGAGGAGGTCTTGCGTCGTCCGCCTCGCGAGGCTTGGCCCCTTGCGAGGGTCTTGGATGCCTTGTTGATGAAGATGGGCCGTACGGCCTGCTGGCTTCGCCACGCCACGGGCCGCAGGCAGGCAAGTCTGGGGACCCCCGTTCCCAGAACACCGACAGTAGGCCCCGGCCCCAAGGTGCGCTCGGGCTTGGCTTCGCGGCAAAGCCAAGGGTCAAGTACGGAGCACCGCGGGCCCCCAAAAGCCTGTGGCCTCGGTTGACACGTGGTGGTTGATTGGACGTGGGCGTCTCCGCTTCCCCACGCTGCCTTTGAATCCGCCTGGCTATGCGGCCCCCGCCTCTTACACATTTATTCTTCCTTCGCCACGCCTGGCTCTTACAATCTCCCTGCTTCCTCGAGGCCCTGCTCTGCCCTCCCAGTCTGACTTGCGCTCCACCTGCTTCACCGCCATGGCATCGAAACAAGCCAAAAAGGGGAAGAAACCTCTGTCTCTGCCAACTGCGCCTCCATCCTTTGAGCCGGCGCTCGGCTGGCCTCGGGTGATCAACGACGAGGCCATGGACATGGTGCGCCCCATGCTTGCCTCCAGTTTCAACGAGTGGGGAGAGACGGTGGCCTGGCCCGCGTCCCGTGCTCGCATGGCTCGGGCAGTCACCGAGGTTCCAATCTTCATAGAGGCCCTCTGGGCTGTCCCGATTCCTCCCTTCTCCGCCTTCTTCAACGCGGTGCTCAAGCATTATCACATCCACATGCTCCATCCCGACCTTCAATATGTGACCCTTCTTGCCGTCTTTGCCTTCTTGTGTGAGGCCATGGTGGGCATCGCTCCTTCTGTGACACTCCTTCGCCACTTCTTCTTGTTGCACCTCACCGATCCCCGGCAGAGCTCGGGGTGTGTTAGCTTCCAGGCTGTGGCCGCGACGACGGGCGCGGGGATCGACTTCGAGCTTCCTTCATCCATGAGCGAGTTCCATATTCAATGGGTGTTTGTTGATGCCGGCGTGCTCAGCCCTCTGCTCCAAGTCCCGGTGAGGCCCGCTATTCCAAACTCCGGCTGGGGCCATGAGAAGCTCACGAGCCCCTGCCTTGCCCCCGTCTGGGCCAGGCTGAGGTGGTTGAAGGACCTCGACGTGACTGCGCCCATGGTGGTGAAGGAGTTCTCCAGGTGCCGAGTCGCTCCGCTTCAGCGCCACTCCGCCCTATGTGGGACCTGCTCCGCAGCCAGGACAACATGAGGTTTCTGGAGAAGGGGCTTCCTCTTGCGGCGCGACAGACAGTCCTCACAGTCCTATCGGGTGTCCCCCTGCCGGATGAGATGCCCAAGAACAGCTGCATGTTGTACCGCTGCATGAACAAAGCCACATTTGCCGTGAGCATGCCTTCCTTTGATGAGTGGGGGATGCGCCCAATCGGCTTGGTGGGGCCCCGCGAGAACCCCGTCGTCGTGGTTCCCTTCCTCGCCGTTGGTGCCGAGCTCGCCCCAGGTGACGATGAGGGAGAGCGAGCTCCGACGGGGGCCGGTGGCTCGAGTGCTGAGGAGCACATGCCGAGTGGTGATTCGGGGGCGTCGTCCTCGGGGGCCTGCGACCTTCCTCCTCAGGCGTCGGTTGCTGAGGAGCCGCGGCATGCGGCTCCCGAGGCTGAGGCTCTAGGAGCCTTGGGAGGTTGCAGCGAGAGGGCGCTGGGCTGCTCGCCACGACCGGGCTCCCCTAAAGCCATCCCTCCCAGTCCTTCTTTGGCTCCGCCATGCACCAGCTGTCACGTCCAGCGCTTCGATCGTCTTTGTGTGGACTTCGAGGAGCTCCACAAGAGGAAGGGATCCCCCAGCGGCAGCAATATCTTCGGGCCGTTGAAGCGGCGAAAGTACATCGACATTGACGTGTAAGCATCTTATTGCCGTGGCTTCTTGCATGTGGTCTTCTTGTCCCGACGTCTGTCCTTCAGGGCTCCCTCCGTTAAAGTTGTTGCGCCTTCCGAGAGGCAGCCTCCTCCTTCATCGACTCCCCCATCGGACTTGAGCGTTCCTGGCCTGCCTGCCGCCCCTGGAGCGGGGTCGGTCGGGGGAGCGTCCCCGCCTTCCTGGCGCGTTGAGTCCGCGGTTTGGTCGCCCCTCCTCCACGGTCTGGCGTGGAGCTGGGCCGGCGTGCCCAAGACTCCTCCTTTGCTCATGGAAAGCCGCTGGTTGACTTCGATCTTTGGTTCCTCTTCAAGCGGCGAGCCCTGATCAGCTTGGGCTCCTCGCGAGGATGGGCTGGCGTCAGGCGCAGAGTCAGCCCCCAGCCCCCTGCCGGGAGGTAGCGTGCCACTTGGCGCTCCGCCCACAGCCCCCGAGGTGGAGGACGAGGTGGGTCGAGCGTTCGAGCTCGAGCGTGGGCAGAGCGTAGTCCGCCATGAGCTCTTCCAGGAGGCGATGGGCGCGATGAGCCGCCTTGGTGAAGAGCTCACTGGTGTCAACTCGCGTCTTGAGGTTGAAGGTCTCCGGCTGGTGGAGGAGCAGCGCAAGCTGAGGGTGGCCATCAACCTCGGTCGGTATCAGCACGACCTCGAGAATGCGAAGGCCGAGGCGTCCCTCAAGATCACCCATGAAGCCCGCTCGCGAGCCTTGGAAGAGGCTCGCGAGGCTGACCGCCATCGCATGGCTGCGGAGGAGCGCGCGTGGGGGCTCCAGGCCTGGAGCGCGTCCCTTGAGCAGCAGGTGGAGGCGCGCGGGGCCGCTCTTGCATCACTGAGGGGGACGCCCGCGGAGGAAGAGGAGGTCCGGAAGCGTGAGGAGACGCTGGCCCTGGAAGCCGTGGAGCGCAGCCTCGAGCTCGAGCAACTGGAGACGAGGGAGCGTCAAGTTGCTCAAGCAGAAGATGCCGTCGGGGCCCGCAAGGCCGGAGTTGAGGAGGAGATCAATCGCCGGGTGGCCGAGGTTCGCGTAGATCTGGAGGGCAGGTACAAATTTAAGATGAAGCTCACGGGTGTGGAGGATGCTGGCAGGGCCGCCGCCCTCAGGCCCAGGTTGGATGAGACCGAGAGGTGCGCGGAGGCCATGGCCGCCGCCCTTGTCATGGCGTAGGCGGACCTGGCCTCCGCCCGTGCCGAGCTGCTTTCTCTCTGGAACCGAGTTGATGATGCCGAGGCCATCGCACGACGAAACAGGGAGGAAGTGCTCCAGCGTCGGACTCTGGAGCGCGAGCATGCTCCTATGCTTCAAGACCTCCGAAATAGGGCCAACACCGCCCTGGGTTACATCTGCGACGAGAATGCTCCGGCCCCTCACTCGGATGACTATGCCAACCACCTGACCTTCTTTACCGAGGTGGTGACACGCCTGGAGGCTCGATCTGCCAGAGCTCACCAGCTTGTGGAGGAAAGGGGTCGTGGCCTACTTGAGCGCGCTTTCTCCCGTGTCTTTAGCCACCTTCTGAATGCCGACCCCAACTTCGATTTCGACGCCTCCAATGCCCCCATACCCACGGCCGTCCGGGGTGACCTGGGGCGTTGGGTAGAGGACAATGTGGACGCGTTGGTCAGGGACTTCACCTCGGAGGATGACGCAGTGGTGGTCGTCACAGACGAAGGCGACATGGTCGACGACGGTGATGGGGGTGTCGCCGACGGCGGCGATGATGCCGACGAAGACGATGACGACGCGAGCGATGCGTCCGCGGGTGATGTAGCGAGTGATATTTCTGGCTGATCCCATGTTCTCCTATCATTTCATCCTGCACGCAAAACTCAGGCGTGGCCCTTGGAAGACTCGTAAGAGCATTTTGAGAGGGGAGCCCCTCATGTAAGCAAATTGTAGTTTTTACTTTCCTATGCGATGTGGGTATGTGTCCTCGTGAACTCGTGGAGCCAGGGGCGAGTTTTCAGTCATGGTTTACCTTAGTCAGCGTCAGCTTCGGGCTGGGTCATGCAGCGACAAGTTTCTGAGAATCCCGTGGAGCTTATCGCCCCGTCTGAGGGGGCCCCACAAGAGGTGAGCACCAGCCGCAGTGCTGGCGCATGCTTGACGAGCGTGCGCTTCGCGCGGTCCCGCTCGTGAGGAGTCGCGAGGGAAGGGCGATGGACTTGAGTCCCAAACCAAGCAAGATCCAGAAGGCAAGAAATGACTCGAACGAGAAAAGGCACCCCCACGTGCATCTATAAAAATTTGGCTTCAACTTAAATCCGGATGCAGAAAGCAAAACCACAGAAAGAGAGATCCAAAGCAAAAGGCCGCATCCGGCACCTAGTATAGTCTTCTGGTCTTCAAGTCTTCTCACTAGCGCGGAGCTAAGTGCTTCCACTAGGCGTGGGAGGGAGCCCCAGGGCCTGAGGCCAGCGCTCATGAGATTCCGGGGTGTGTACAACCCCAACTCATTATTACATGAGAGTGTCACGGGCAGCGAGCTTCACAGGCACTGGGCCTTCTTCACAGGAACCGGCCTTGCTTCATATCGCCAGACGAGGGCCCCGCCTTGCGCCGTCCTTGACCTCCTCTGTGCCGACCGGTTACCAGGATGACACCAAAGAGGGAAAGGGGATGCCAGCGGTTCCCTCAGTGACCACAGGTCCTCTGCCGGGGGAAGGGTCGTCGAAGCCTCCCCGACAGAGGGCTACCTCCGGGTATCCCCTGGCCTTGCACACTTTGGGGAGGGGCCTGGCTCCCGACCCCTCTTCTTCTGCCCCCAGCGCAATCCTCCCGCTGTCAGGGAGGCCGTCGAGCTGGGGCCGCCGGCCGTTGCGGCGATCTGTTCCTCCTGCGACTCATGGTTAGCGTAAGCTTACTCCTGAGGGATTAGGGGTACCTTGTAGTGATCGTTGCACACACGGTCGTGGTGGTTCCCGGCAGCTCCTGGAAGGCTTCGACTCCTAATGTCCCTTCTTCCCAATCTTCTCCAACGAACGAGCCGGGGTCATCCTCTAGTGTGTACTCCTGATCCGTCATGCGGGGCACGTAGGCTTCCGGGGCTGTTACCCTGAACACCTCGCCGTGATGCCCCACACTCCATGTCGCCCGGCCCGGCGTGACGTCCTGGGGGTGATAGTGCAGCGTCCCACTTGGGCCATGGAAGGCGACGCTTGTGCTCATGCTTGTTGCGGGCGGTATGGGGGCAGGAGAGCCCCTGGTGCCGCCGGCCATGCTGGTATTGACAGATAATTCCATTTTGCATCATGTTTTTATATCGATATTTATCGCATTATGGGCTGTTATTACACATTATGTCACAATACTTATGCCTATTCTCTCTTATTTTACAAGGTTTACATAAGGAGGGAGAATGCTGACAGCTGGAATTCTGGGCTAGAAAAGGAGCAAATAATAGAGACCTATTCTGCACAACTCCAAAAGTCCTGAAACTCCACGAAAGTTCTTTTTGGAAATAATAAAAAAATACTGAGCGGAAGAAATACGCCAGGGGGGCCACCACCTGTCCACGAGGGTGGGGGCGTGCCCTACCCCCTGGGGGCGCCCCCTGCCTCATGGGCCCCCTGTTGGTCCTCTGGTGGCCATCTTCTGCTATATGAAGTCTTTCGTCCAAAGAAAAATCTGAAGCAACCTTTCGGGACGAGACTCCGCCGCCACGAGGCGGAACCTTGGCGGAACCAATCTAGGGCTCCGACAGAGCTGTCCTGCCAGGGAAACTTCCCTCCGGGAGGGGGAAATCATCGCCATCGTCATCACCAACGCTCCTCTCATCGGGAGAGGGCAATCTCCATCAACATCTTTACCAGCACCATCTCCTCTCAAAACCCTAGTTCATCTCTTGTATCCAATTCTTGTCTCCAAGTCCGGGATTGGTACCTGTGGGTTGCTAGTAGTGTTAATTACTCCTTGTAGTTGATGCTAGTTGGTTTATTTGGTGGAAGATCATATGTTCAGATCCTATATGCATATTACTACTCCTCTGATTATGAACATGAATATGCTTTGTGAGTAGTTACGTTTGTTCCTGAGGACATGGGAGAAGTCTTGCTATTAGTACTCATGTGAATTTGGTATACGTTCGATATTTTGATGAGATGTATGTTGTCTCTCCTCTAGTGGTGTTATGTGAACGTCGACTACATGACACTTCACCATTATTTGGGCCTAGAGGAAGGCATTGGGAAGTAATAAGTAGATGATGGGTTGCTAGAGTGACAGAAGCTTAAACCCTAGTTTATGCGTTGCTTCGTAAGGGGCTGATTTGGATCCATATGTTTTATGCTATGGTTAGGTTTACCTTAATACTTTTGTTGTAGTTGCGGATGCTTGCAATAGAGGTTAATCATAAGTGGGATGCTTGTACGAGTAAGGACAGTACCCAAGCACCGGTCCACCCACATACCAAATTATCAAAGTATCGAACGCGAATCATATGAACATGATGAAAACTAGCTTGACGATAATTCCCATGTGTCCTCGGGAGTGCTTTTCTCTATATAAGAGTTTGACCAGGCTTGTCCTTTGCTACAAAAAGGATTGGGCCACCTTGCTACACTTTATTTACTTTTGTTACTTGTTACTCGTTACAAATTATCCTATCACAAAACTACCCGTTACCTATAATTTCAGTGCTTGCAGAGAATACCTTGCTGAAAACCGCTTATCATTTCCTTCTGCTCCTCGTTGGGTTCGACACTCTTACTTATCGAAAGGACTACGATAGATCCCCTATACTTGTGGGGCATCATTGGTGAAGCCCCCTGGCGCACCTAATGATGCGTGGTGGTGGCATGGTCCGCCGTGAATCCCTGCAGCGGCCTGAGGAGGGAGCTGATGGCAGAAGGGCGGGGCTCCCGAGGCCGTCGCGTCTAGCAGCTCGGCAACACGTTCCAGTCGCGCGTCCCGGCTGCTTTCCATTAGCCAGCACCGTAGCAGCTCCCTTGCCACGATGAGCGCGGCCCGCATGTTTGCCTGTTCCTGCCATGAGTGCGGCGCCGTCGCCGCGACGTGGCTTGCGGCTCTGGCAGCGGCTCACACTTGCCGCAGAGTGAGGGTAGATGACGCCTGGTCGCGTCGCCCGCGCCCCGCAAGATTGGACAACGCTCGTGCCACCTGGAGCGCGGGGTTGAGGTCTTGATAGGCGAGCAACACCGATCGGGCTGGCCAGCGGTCGTAGTCAGCTCTTGGGTTGTCGGACATCACGGCCGCGGAGCGTCTGCAAGTCGATTAGCGAAGAGGAAGCTCCGGCGCACCCCTACCTGGCGCGCCAAATGTCGGATGTGGGGTTCCGGCAAACCCTTAAGGTTCGAGCACTAGGGTGCGCGCAAAGTCTTTTCCTCCCACCGATCTATGCCCTAGCTCACTAAGATCTCGCAGACGAACTCGACGAACTCGCAACACAGAAAGACACAAGATTTATACTGGTTTGGGCCACCGTTGTGGTGTAATACCCTACTGCAGTGTGGTGGTGGTGGATTGCCTCTTGGGCTGATGATGGACAATACAAGGGGAAGAACAACCTCCTGAGGGTGAGGTGTTCTCGTGCTTGGCTAACTTGTGTGTGTGGGGATGATCTTCCGGATCTGTCCTGCCTATGGTGGTGGCTAGTCCTATTTATAGAGGCCCTGGTCCTCTTCCCAAATATTGAGTGGGAAGGGAGCCAACGATGGCGGGCAAATTTGAAGGGGGACAACTAGTACAAGCTTTCCTAACAAAATGGTCTCCGCCTGCGAAAGGCTCTGGTGGTGACACTGTCTTGGGCTCCACAATGACCTCCGTCTTGTCGTCCTTCTAGTCTTGGTCTTGTTGCATCAATATGGCAACCTTTGCCTGATGCCTAGGTACTCCTCGCCTGCACTGGCCTCCTTAGCACCAAAGAGGAAACAAGGACGCTGCGCGTGCTGGCACCCGCCTGGTGTCAATCATCATGACTCATGTCACGAGAGCCTCGTGAGGTTTGCCTTGCCTTGTTATCTCCGCCCCTCGTGAGCCTGCCCGACTAGGCCACTCCAGAGGAGGTCTTGCGTCGTCCGCCTCGCGAGGCTTGGCCCCTTGCGAGGGTCTTGGATGCCTTGTTGATGAAGATGGGTCGTGCGACCTGCTGGCTTTGCCATGTCGCGGGCCGCAGGCAGGCAAGTCTGGGGACCCCCGTTCCTAGAACGCTGACAACACCCTCCATGGGTGCTAGATTCACTAGCGGAGAGGGGATAGAGTGTATATAGAGAAGGAGGAACTTTTTCTCACACAAGGATGTCTTCATCGCCTCACCACCCCAACAAAGACAAAAAACTAACCAAAACACGAAACATGAACCCTCTTTTGGCGAGAGGCCCGTGGCCACTGGTTGGCACATTGTTGCGCATAGAAACTTGGGAGGGCAACACTCTGGAGGACCCAATCCATCGTCAAAGGGCGTAGGAGGAGAACCACTTCGGCGGATCCTCTCACTTGTCAAAGATGGTTCGAGGAAACATACTTCGGCAGAGCCTCTACCAACAACCTTTTCCCCTTGCAGAAAAGAGCATTGCAGAAATCGGCTTGGAAGGAAAGATGGGGAATCCAAAAGCAGTTGTATTACTCGTGCAGAGCAGTGAGGATAATTACACTATGAGGAATTGACAAATGTGACATGGAAGATTAGAAGCGGACACAACCTTTTCCTTGCATGTCGTCTAGAAGTGTCAGTCCACTCCGCCATGGCCCCTGATCATCCTCCTCGTCCCTGATATCATGCCGAAGGGGGAGGGCTGACGCGGTTTGTCAAACTCTAGCAAAGAAGAAATTTAGAGTTAGGGGTTGGAGGTGCAGTGAGCTGCCTGTGCCAAAGAAGAATGAATGTGCATAGGAGGGGGGAGGGGTAGCCGGTTGGGGGCGGTAGACCGGCGGATGAGGAGCTTGGCATCACCGGCGGAGGTGGGTGGCTCAGGGGGCGGCGGGTACGGGTAATGTCCATGGACATAGAGTTATGCCCATAGCATGCCCATATGGGTTGGGTATCGCGGGCTCGTACCCATGTGTAAAATTGCCATCCCTGCATGGGTGCGTCATAAGCACAACAACAAAGCATGGTTAATTACCTGCTAGATCGAGCTCGCCGGCCGGCCAGCCACGATGGAGTGACTTGCTTTCTCATGCCTTGCCATCGCCCTCAGCCAATCACAAGTCACATGCGCACATCATACGCGGCCAGTTTTTTCTGAATAGGGAAGGGCCCGAAAGGACTTGATGCTGCATTAATTCAGAGCGGCAGCATTACATTTTACATAGAGGAATCTCGAAAATATAGAAAATACAGACATGTCCTCACCATTTGCACCCAGGGCCATGCCCAGGGCACTACAATAGAAAACTAAAAAGGAATCAAGTCCATACCACCGATCTCGCGTCAAGGCTCCCGGTTTCGGCCAACATTTTACCGGGGACTACACCACTTGGGACGAAGCTACCGAAGAGTGCCACACTGCTGGTGCCGAAGGGCCTTCCTAATGGCACGCCGGTCGGAAGGTTTGGTGTGAGTTGACGCTGGCAAAGGATCCACATACGCTAGAGCTCGGAGCAGCCGCCTTTCAACCAAAGTAGTTGACGGTAGAGCGGCACACAGCCAAAGAAGCGTCGTCAAGGATTTTCTCCCATAGAAAGAAAGCAACAACCTAACTTCCCCACCATGCAACCCACCTCGGAGTTGCACTCCTCTCCCATGCTCCACCCCTTTGATGGCTAGAAAAGAGAGATTGAGCCACAGATCTGAGAGTACCTACATAGCCTGAGACGACGAGCTTATTTAGGGAGGAGCACCGGCTAGATGAGATCTCCACCTCCGTACGTCCTTCATGGACGTAGGCTAGAGAACCAGATCTTCCACGACCTAGCACCGGCCGCTCGCAGACAATGGGGACGAGATCGACATCACACCATTCACAACAAAGGACAACTCTGTAGTACTAGATGATACGTCTCCAACGTATCTATAATTTTTGATTGCTCCATGCTATATTATCTACTGTTTTGGACATTATTGGGCTTTATTATCCACTTTTTTATTATTTTTGGGACTAACCTATTAACCGGAGGCCCAGCCCAGAATTGCTGTTTTTTGCCTATTTTAGGGTTTCGAAGAAAAGGAATATCAAACGGAGTCCAAACGGAATGAAACCTTCAGGAATGTGATTTTCTCACTGAACATGATCCAGGAGACTTGGACCCTACGTCAAGAAATAAAGGAGGAGGCCACGAGGTAGGGGGCGCGCCTACCCCCCAGGCGCGCCCTCCACCCTCGTGGGCCCCCTGTTGCTCCACCGACGTACTCCTTCCTCCTATATATACCTACATGCTCCCGAATGATCAGATACGGAGCCAAAACCCTAATTCCACTGCCATAACTTTCTGTATCCACGAGATCCCATCTTGGGGCCCGTTCCGGAGCTCCGTTGGAGGGGGCATCCATCACGAAGGGCTTCTACATCAACACCATAGCCTCTCTGATGAAGTGTGAGTAGTTTACCTCAGACCTTCGGGTCCATAGTTATTAGCTAGATGGCTTCTTCTCTCTTTTTGGATCTCAATACAATGTTCTCCCCCTCTCTTGTGGAGATCTATTCGATGTAATCTTCTTTTTGCGGTGTGTTTGTTCAGACCGATGAATTGTGGGTTTATGATCAAGATTATCTATGAACAATATTTGAATCTTCTCTGAATTCTTTTATGTATGATTGGTTATCTTTGCAAGTCTCTTCGAATTATCAGTTTTGTTTGGCCTACTAGATTGATCCTTCTTGCAATGGGAGAAGTGCTTAGCTTTGGGTTCAGTCTTGCGGTGTCCTTTCCTAGTGATAGTAGGGGCAGCAAGACACGTATTGTATTGTTGCCATCGAGGATAACAAGATGGGTTTTTTATCATATTGCATGAATTTATCCCTCTAGATCATGTCATGTTGCTTAAGGCGTTACTCTGTTTTCATGAACTTATAACTCTAGATGCATGCTGGATAGCGGTCGATGAGTGGAGTAATAGTAGTAGATGCAGGGAGGAGTCGGTCTACTTGTCTCGGACATGATTCCTATATACATGATCATACCTAGATATTCTCATAACTATGCTCAATTCTGTCAATTGCTCAATAGTAATTCGTTCACCCACCGTAAAATACCTATGCTCTTGAGAGAAGCCACTAGTGAAACCTATGGCCCCGGGGTCTATCTTCATCATATTAATCTTCCAATACTTAGTTATTTCCTTTGCTTTCTACTTTGCTTTTATTTTACTTTGCATCTTTATCACAAAAATACCAAAAATATTATCCTGTCATATCTATCAGATCTCACTCTCGTAAGTGACCGTGAAGGGATTGGCAACCCCTTACCGCGTTGGTTGCGAGGAGTTATTTGTTTTGTGCAGGTACAAGGGACTCGCGCGTAGCCTCCTACTGGATTGATACCTTGGTTCTCAAAAACTGAGGGAAATACTTACGCTACTTTGCTGCATCATCCTTTCCTCTTCAAGGAAATCCAACGCAGTGTTCAAGAGGTAGAACTAGACTCTAAACTGCACCTACTACTACTATATAGTAATTGTACACGGGGAGCATGACCACTAAAACCATCCTCACGCCAGGTAGCAGCGCTGCTGGAGCGAAGGATCAGAAGGGGCACTGACTTGGTGGGGAAACCGACTTTCAAGGGGCCAGTGACTAAGAGCATCTCCAGATGTTCGCCCCTAAGGGCTTGAAATAGCACCACTTGGGGGTTAACCGACGCTAAATTCGGCGTGGGGGGGGGGCTCGGGTTCCCAGCCGACCCCCCAAGTTTACCCTAGGCGCGGTTTTCGGCCCAAATTCGGGGCAAATTGGCCCAAATTTGGCACACTTCGGCACAAATTCAACACAAACTAAGTTTTATCACATAGTTCACCAGAGAAATCAATACAAATGAAATAATTCAATGAAACAAACTCATAATTCAAACACAAATTAAAACACATCGAACTAGGCATTTCCCTTGAGCCTCCATTGGTGGAGCACCAGATCGTGCTGCAGTTCTTGATGCACCTTTGGGTCTCGAATCCCCTAACGCATGTTGAGGAAGGCAACCCATGATGTCGGTACCTGGTGATTAATAGTTGCAAGAGGACCTTGCCTGTAATATGGTTCAGTGTCAAACACGGGGTCTTCCCGCTCGCTCTCAATGATCATGTTGTGCAAGATGACACAACAAGTCATCACCTCCCACATTTGAGATTTCGATCAGGTCAGAGCGGGGTACAGGACAACAACAAATCGAGATTGGAGCACACCAAATGCCCACTCGACATCCTTCCTGCAAGCCTCCTGGCACTTGGCAAAGTAGGAGTTCTTGCCTCCTGGCACAAGGTTTGAGATAATCTTCATAAATGTGGACCATCTAGGATAGATGCCATCTGCTAGGCAGTATCCCTTGTTGTAGTGACGCCCATTGACCCCGAAGTTCTCCGGAGGAGTAATACGTCTCCAACGTATCTATAATTTTTTATTGTTCCATGCTTTTATATTATCTGTTTTGGATATTTTATATGCATTAATATGCTATTTTATATGATTTTTGGGACTAACCTATTAACCTAGAGACCAGTGCCAGTTTTTATTTTTTTTCCTTGTTTTAGAGTTTCGCAGAAAAGGAATACCGAACGGAGTCCAAACGGAATAAAACTTTTGCGATGATTTTTCTTGGACCAAAAGACACCCAGGAGAGTTGGAGTGCAAGTCAGAGGAGCCTCGAGGCGGCCACAAGGGTGGAGGGCGCGCCCCCGACCTTGTGGGCTCCTCATAGCTCTCATGACCTAATTCTTCTCATATATATAATCGTATACCCCAAAAACATTCGAGCCACGAAACCACTTTTCCACCGCCGCAACCTTCTGTACCCGTGAGATCCCATCTTGGGGCCTTTTCCGGCATCCTGCTGAAGGGGGAATCGATCACGGAGGGCTTCTACATCAACACCATTGCCTCTTCGATGAAGCGTGAGTAGTTTACTTCAGACCTACGGGTCCATAGCTACTAGCTAGATGGCTTCTTCTCTCTCTTTGATTCTCAATACAAAGTTCTCCTCGATGTTCTTGGAGATCTATTTGATGTAATACTCTTTTGCGGTTTGTTTGCCGAGATCCGATGAATTGAGGATTTATGATCAGCTTATCTATGAATATTATTTGAATCTCCTCTGAATTCTTATATGCATGATTTGATATCTTTGCAAGTCTCTTCGAACTATCGATTTGGTTTGGCCAACTAGATTGGTTTTTCTTGCAATGGGAGAAGTGCTTAGCTTTGGGTTCAATCTTGCAGTGTCCTTTCCCAGTGACAGTACGGCCAGCAAGACACGTATTGTATTGTTGCCATCAAGGATAACAAGATGGGGTTTTCATCACATTGCTTGAGTTAATCCCGCTACATCATGTTGATACGTCTCCAACGTATCTATAATTTTTTATTGTTCCTTGCTATTATATTATCTGTTTTGGATGTTTAATGGGCTTTAATTTGCACTTTTATATTATTTTTGGGACTAACCTATTAATCTATGGCCCCCGAGTCTACTTTACATCATATAAGTTTCCGATCTACAATTCTAGTTTACTATTTATTTTGCAATCTTTACTTTTCAATCTATACAACAAAAGTACCAAACATATTTATCTTATTATCTTTATCAGATCTCACTTTTGTAAGTGGCCATGAAGGGATTGACAACCCCTTTATCGCGTTGGTTGCAAGGTTCTTGATTGTTTGTGTAGGTACTAGGTGACTTGCGTGTAGTCTGCTACTAGATTGATACCTTGGTTCTCAAAAGCCGAGGGAAATACTTACGCTACTTTATTCCATCACCCTTTTCTCTTCCAGGGAAAACCAACACATGCTCAAGAAGTAGCAAGAAGGATTTCTGGTGCCGTTGCCGGGGAGATCTATGCCAAGTTAAGACATACCAAGTACCCATCACAAACTCTTATCCCTCGCATTACATTATTTGCCATTTGCCTCTTATTTTCCTATCCCCCACTTCACCTTTGTCGTTTTATTCGCCCTTTTCTGTTTGCTTCTTTCCGCTTGCCTCTTGTTTGCTCGTGTGTTGGATTGTTCGTTTGTAGAGATGGCTCAAGATAATACTAAATTGTGTGACTTTTCCAATACCAACAATAATGATTTTATTAGCACTTTGATTGCTCCTACTACCGATGCTGAATCTTGTGAAATCAATACCGCTTTGTTGAATCTTGTTATGAAAGATCAATTTTCTGGCCTTCCTAGTGAAGATAACGCTACCCATCTAAACAATTTCGTTGATTTGTGTGATATGCAAAAGAAGAAAGACGTGGATAATAATATTGTTAAATTGAAGTTATTTCCGTTTTCGCCTAGAGATCATGCTAAAACTTGGTTCTCTTCTTTGCCTAAAAATAGTATTGATTCATGGAATAAGTGCAAAGATGCTTTTATCTCTAAGTATTTTCCTCCCGCTAAGATCATCTCTCTTAGAAACGATATTATGAATTTTAAGCAACTTGAGCATGAGCATGTTGCACAAGGTTGGGAGAGGATGAAATTAATAATACGTAATTGCCCCACACATGGTTTGAATTTATGGATGATTACACAAAAATTTTATGCTGGATTGAATTTTGCTTCTAGAAATCTTTTAGATTTGGCCGCGGGAGGCACTTTTATGGAAATCACTTTAGGAGAAGCTACTAAACTCCTAGATAATATTATGGTTAATTATTCTCAATGGCATACCGAAAGATCCACTAGTAAAAAGGTTCATGCGATAGAAGAGATTAATGTTTTGAGTGGAAAGATGGATGAACTTATGAAATTGTTTGCTAGTAAAAGTGTTTCTTCTGACCCTAATGATATGCCTTTGTCCACCTTGATTGAGAATAATAATGAATCTATGGACGTGAATTTTGTTGGTAGGAACAATTTTGGTAACAACGCGTATAGAGGAAATTTTAATTCTAGGCCGTTCCCTAGTAATTCCTCTAATAATTATGGCAATTTCTACAACAACTCTTATGGAAATTTTAATAAGATGCCCTTTTATTTTGAGACTAGTGTTAAAGAATTTATGAATTCGTAAAAGAATTTCATTGCTTTGCTTGAAGAAAAATTGCTTAAGATTGATGAGTTGGCTAGGAACGTGGATAGAATTTCTCTTGATGTTGATTCTTTGAAACTTAGATCTATTCCACCTAAGCATGATATCAATGAGTCTCTCAAAGCCATGAGAATTTCCATTGATGAGTGCAAAGAAAGAACCGCTAGGATGCATGCTAAAAAAGATTGCTTTGTGAAAGCGCGTTCTTCTAGTTTTCATGATAATAATGATCAAGATCTAAAAGTGATTGATGTTCCTCCTATTAAATCTCTGTTTTCCAATATGAATCTTGATAAAGATGGGACTGGAGATGAGTCAACTTTAGTTAGAAGGCGTCCCAATGATTCGGAGTTTTTAGATCTTGATGCAAAAATTGGTACAAGTGGGATTGAAGAGGTCAAAACTTTACATAGCAATGAACCCAATATTTTGGATTTCAAGGAATTTAATTATGATAATTGCTCTTTGATAGATTGTATTTCCTTGTTGCAATCCGTGTTAAATTATCCTCATGCTTATGATCAAAACAAAGCTTTTACTAAGCATATTGTTGATGCTTTAATGCAATCCTATGAAGAAAAGCTTGAATTAGAAGTTTCTATCCCTAGAAAACTTTACGATGAGTGGGAACCTACCATTAAAATTAAGATTAAATATCATGAATGCTATGCTTTATGTGATTTGGGTGCTAGTGTTTCCATGATTCCAAAAACTTTGTGTGATGTGTTAGGTTTCCGTGAATTTGATGATTGTTCTTTAAATTTGCATCTTGCGGATTCCACCATTAAGAAACCTATGGGAAGGATTAACGATGTTCTTATTGTTTCAAATAGGAATTATGTGCCCATAGATTTCATTGTTCTTGATATAGATTGCAATCCTACATGTCCTATTATTCTTGGTAGACCTTTCCTTAGAACGATTGGTGCAATTATTGACCTGAAAGAAGGAAATATTAGATTCCAATTTCCGTTAAGGAAATTCATGGAATACTTTCCTAGAAATTAAATTAAATTGCCTTATGAATCAATTATGAGAGCCACTTATGGATTGCATACCAAAGATGACAATACCTAGATCTATTCTTGTTTTTATGCCTAGCTAGGGGCGTTAAACGATAGAGCTTGTTGGGAGGCAACCCAATTTTATTTTTGTTCCTGTTTAGAAATAAATAATTCATCTATCCTCTGTTATGATTGTGTTTTTTATGTTTTAATTAGTGTTTGTGCCAAGTAAAGCCTTTAGGATCTTCTTGGGTGATTGTTATTTGATCTTGCTGAAAAAAACAGAAAGTATGCGCTCACGAGAATAATTTTCATTTTTTACCAGAGAGCGATAAAATACCAATTCCAACAGCAGTAGATCAATATACAAATTATATAGGACGTCCTAATTTCTCAGGATTTGTGGAGCTACAGAAGTATTCGAAACCTACAGATTTCTACAAACTGTTCTGTTTTTGACAGATTCTGTTTTTCGTGTGTTGTTTGCTTATTTTGATGAATCTATGGCTAGTATCGGGGGGGGGGGGGGGTATGAACCATAGAGAAGTTGGAATACAGTAGGTTTAACACCAATATAAATAAATAATGAGTTCATTACAGTACCTTAAACTGGTGCTTTGTTTTCTTATACTAACGGAGCTTATGAGATTTTCTGTTGAGTTTTGTGTTGTGAAGTTTTCAAGTTTTGGGGTAAATATTTGATGGATTTTGGAACAAGGAGTGGAAAGAGCCTAATCTTGGGGATGCCCAAGGCACCCCAAGGTAAAGTTCAAGGACAACCAAAAGGCTAAGCTTGGGGATGCCCTGGAAGGCATCCCCTCTTTCGTCTTCGTCTATCGGTAACTTTACTTGAGGCTATATTTTTATTCACCACATGATATGTGTTTTTCTTGGAGTGTCTTGTATGATTTGAGTCTTTGATTTTTAGTTTACCACAATCATCCTTGCTGTACACACCTTTTGGAGAGACACACATGAGTCGGAATTTATTAGAATACTCTATGTGCTTCACTTATATCTTTTGAGCTAGATAAATTTTGCTCTAGTGCTTCACTTATACCTTTTCAGAGCACGGTGGTTGTTTTATTTTATAGAAATTATTGATCTATCATACTTCACTTATATTATTTTGAGAGTCTTTTAGAACAACATGGTAATTTGCTTTGGCTATAAAATTAGTCCTAATATGATAGGCATCCAAGATGGGTATAATAAAAAAACTTCCGTATAAAGTGCATTGAATACTATGAGAAGTTTGATTCTTTATGATTTTTTTAGATATGAAGATGGTGATATTAGAGTCATGCTAGTGGAGTAGTTGTGAATTTAAGAGATACTTGTGTTAAAGTTTGTGATTCCCGTAGCATGCACGTATGGCGAACCGTTATGTGATGAAGTCGGAGTGAGGGAGTCCTGGATTAGGGGGTGTTCGGATGGCCGGACTATACCTTCAGCCGGACTCCTGTACTATGAAGATACAAGATTGAAGACTTCGTCCCGTGTCCGGATGGGACTTTCCTTGGCGTGGAAGGCAAGCTTGGCGGTGCAGATATTCAAGATCTCCTACCATTGTAACCGACTCTATGTAACCCTAACCCTATCCGGTGTCTATATAAACCGGAGGGTTGTAGTCCGTAAGGGAGAATCAATCCCGTACACAACAATCATACCATAGGCTAGCTTCTAGAGTTTTAGCCTCCTTGATCTCGTGGTAGATCTACTCTTGTACTACCCATATCATCAATATTAATCAAGCAGGAGTATGGTATTACCTCCATCGAGAGGGCCCGAACCTGGGTAAAAACATCGTGTCCCTTGTCTCCTGTTACCATCTGGCCTTGACGCACAGTTCGGGGCCCCCTACCCGAGATCCGCCGGTTTTGACACTGACATTGGTGCTTTCATTGAGAGTTCCTTTGTGTCGTCGCCTTCAGGCCCGATGGCTCCTTCGATCATCAACAACGATGCGGTCCAGGGTGAGACTTTTCTCCCCGGACAGATCTTCGTCTTCGGCGGCTTCGCTCTGCGGGCCAATTCGCTCGGCCCCCTTGAGCAGATCGAAAGCTATGCCCCTGGCCATCAGGTCAGGTTTGGAAGCCTAAACTACACGGCCGACATCCGCGGAGACTTGATCTTCGACGGATTCGAGCCACAGCCAAGCGCGCCGCACTGTCTCGATGGGCATGATATAGCTCTGCCGCCGGACAGCGCTTTGGAGGCCGCACACGCACCGGTTCCAACCATCGATTGGGAGCCCACTGCGCCGATCGAGGATCAGCGGTTGGACGCTGCCTCAGGGGCTGCGATCTCAGAGGCGATCGAGCCGAACTCCAGCCCCACGCTCTACACGACCCGTGACTCCAAGGATCCGGACTCCTTCCCGGACTCCGAACCCCCCGCGCCCCTGCCAATCGAATCCGATTGGGCGCCGATAATGGAGTTTACCGCTGCAGACATCTTTCAACATTCGCCTTTTGGCGACATCCTAAATTCTCTTAAGTCCCTCTCTTTATCAGGGGAGCCCTGGCCGGACTACGGTCAACAAGGGTGGGATGCGGACGATGAGGAAATTCAAAGCCCACCCACCACCCACTTGGTAGCCACTGTCGTCAATTTAAACGACATGCTCAACTTCGACTCCGAAGACATCGACAGCATGGATGACGATGCAGGAGATACCGACGAACCAACGCCCATAGGGCATTGGACAGCCACCTCATCTCACGATGTGTACATGGTGGATACCTCCAAGGGAAGCGACAACGAGGAAAAAGGGGAGGGGACGGGAGATCGACCACCCGAAAAGCAATCAAAGCGTCAGCGTAAACACCGACCCAAGCCCTGCCTCGATGAAAACCCAGCCATAGAGCAGGTTGAGCCGGTAGACGACGAGCAGGCCTTAGAGCAACCGTCCGAACAGGGCAACACAGATAGAGAAACCGAACATCCCTCCTACGGCGAAAACGGCATTCCGGACGACCTCACACCGGATAAACTCATGGAGCAAAAGAATCTCCACGAGAGGCTCGTTGCAACTGCATGCAGCCTAAAAAAGCAGAAGCGGAAGCTAAAAACAGCGGAAGATGCACTCCGGATTAGATGGAGCAAAGTAATCAATACCACAGATAAATACGGCGATAGTCGCCGCACTAAAAGTTATCCGAAAAGAAAGCTACTGCCTGAATTCGACGAAGAGGCCCTAGAGCCCTTGCATTCAAAAAATGAGAAAGCCACACGGTCGGATAGACGACCCCATAAAGCGGCAAGCGGCGCCGCACCCAAATCGGCATGCGACCCACTTAAGGATTCGCATCATGGCCCAGTTAGGTCCATCTATGGGCCAAGAAAGCAAGCTCTCGTAGGCAATGCAATAAAACCATCATCAGAATCCGGCACACCCAAATACAGGGGCGCCGCACACCCTCTATGTTTCACCGATGAGGTCCTGGACTATGAATTTCCAGATGGATTCAAACCCGTAAACATAGAGGCATATGATGGAACAACAGACCCTGGAGTCTGGATCGAGGATTACATCCTCCACATACACATGGCTAGAGGAGATGACCTCCACGCCATAAAATATTTACCCCTTAAGCTTAAAGGGCCAGCCAGGCATTGGCTTAAAAGCCTTCCTGAAAACACAATTGGAAGTTGGGAAGAGCTCGAGGATGCTTTCTGAGCAAATTTTCAAGGGACCTATGTCCGCCCTCCGGATGCAGACGACCTTAGTCACATAACTCAACAGCCCCGAGAATCAGCTTGGCAGTTCTGGAATAGATTCCTCACTAAAAAGAATCAGATAGTCGACTGTCCGTATGCCGAAGCCTTAGCAGCTTTCAGGCATAACGTCCGAGACGAATGGCTCGCCAGACACCTCGGCCAAGAAAAGCCAAGAACAATGGCCGCACTCACGAGCCTCATGACCCGCTTTTGTGCAGGAGAGGACAGCTAGTTGGCAAGGTGCAGCCCCAGCGACCCAAGCACATCCGAAACTAGGGATGGAAATGGAAAAACACGACGCAACAAGGACCGTCGCTGGACTAAGGGAAAAAGTCCGAAGAGCATGGCAGTTAACGCTGGATTCAAAGGCTCGCGACAAAATCAGGCAAAATCACCCCCACAGGATAACGGGGACGATCCATCCAGCCTCAATAAAATCCTGGACAGGATATGTCAGATACACAGTACTCCCGGGAAGCCTGCTAACCACACCCACAGAGACTGTTGGGTTTTCAAACAATTCGACAGACTTAATGCCGAACACAAGGGGCTCGAAACACAAAGCGAAGATGAGAACGAACCCCAAAAGCAGAGCGCCAGGAAACAAAAGAACTTCCCACAAGAAGTAAAAACAGTGAATTCACTTCACATAACGAAACATGCGACGCCCATAAAAGTAAGCACCACACGGCCTATCCCCAAAGGGTCCCGCCACTGGTTGTCAAAACCAATCATCTTCGATCATCTAGATTATTCTAGAAATATCAAGAATGCAAGCTGTACTGCCTTGATACTCGATCCAATAATTGGCAGACTCCGGTTTTCAAATGTCCTTATGGACGGCGGCAGTGGACTGAACCTGATATATCAGGATACAATCCATCACATGGGGATAAACCCAGCAAGAATCCGCCGCAGCAAAACCTCCTTTCAAGGAGTAATACCTGGTCTGGACACCCATTGTATGGGTTTTCTCCGGCTCGAAGTCATATTCGGCTCTGCCGATAACTTCCGCCGTGAAAAGCTGACCTTCCATATCGTCCCGTTCTCAAGTCGCTATCAAGCGCTACTGGGACGCGAGGCTTTCGCTCGCTTTAACGCAATACCGTATTATGCATCTCTTACGCTTAAGATGCCCGGTCAACGAGGCATCATCTCTTTGAAGGGGAAGCACTAAAGTGCGCCTCCCCAAGCGGAGGACTGTGCGGCCGCTTTGACAGCACCACAGTCAAATGGCCTCGCCAGCCAAAAAACTTCGAAATAGGTCATTCAAGACCACGAACGCGGATAGACGAGTTCGGTGCAAAATCATCATTGATGCGGGCCCAGAGGCCATATACCCCCGTACTAGGGGCCCACGCATATACAATAAGAGACAATAAAGCTCACTCTTATATACTTTACTTTACACTTTGTTTATTTTAAACTTTTGTTGTTCGGTACGACCCGTTTTCAGCTCAGTTCCTCTCTCTTACAGATGAACGTCGTGCGGCGCCCGTCCAGGATACGGCACAACGGAGACACAGGCGTAGACGTGCAGTTTGGACCCGTCCTAAAGGATTCTTTTTAGATTAAGACCCTGCGTAAACCTTTTTTACTGTCTCTTGTTGCCACACATCCCCTGGTTTTTTTCTTTCTATTATAACCAAGGAGGAGGCTGGCGTCTTGGCATGTGGCCACGTCAGAATTTTTGCACGTACCTGGACACTAGGGGCTTCTTTAATTATGAAGAGTGTTGTTTCGCACGCACTCATAAAGACCGAACACCTTCGGGAGTGTTCGGCGTCGCGAGTTTTGGCATTATATGCATCAGCTCCGAATCATGTCTTTGGTCAAATTTGGGTTGCCCGGCTCCTGAGTTCGGCTACCTTATGTTCCGCTCTATCGGCTAAGGTAGCACCAGGAGAACTACTGCGATTGTGCCCCGGTTCGGCCGGGCGAGCACCTCAGTAGAGAAAGCCGAAAACTGACTGTCATGATGTAGCGTGAGACTGGTCAGCCACTCGATGACCCATCGGAATCTATCGGATTCCTCCGCTTTAACGAAGGGCCGTTTCCCGGTCAGGCACATACGCGCCCCGAACTCGGACGGGCGCAGTTGCCACCAAGGGGCTACCTAAATAGTATCACTGTCAAACTCCTATGGCTAAGTGAAAGTGTTAAAGCATTATAGTCCGGTTGCCTGGCCCGCTGCGCTATCACCTCCTTTGTAGGACCAAGACGTTGGGTTCAGTGTGAAAATGCATCTTCTGCGAGCACCCCCGCACTATGTGCATGGGGGCTGAAGCCAACGACTGCCATCTTTCAGATTTTGTATATATATATATTAAAAACGGCCACACAGGAGGTGTTCCCAATACTTGAAGGCACAAGTATAAAAAGGCCACTATAGTTTATCAAAACATTACTTTATAATTACATATGCTATCATAACATAGCATCTTTAGAGCACTGCGTCTCTATTACACGAGCGCCTTCAAGGACTTCCTAAAAATAGTGCTCGGAGGGTACTCGGCTTTTGTCCGAATCTCGGGACACAACAACGGTGGTCTCCATCTCTGCCCAGTATGTCTTGACACGGGCAAGAGCCATCCTCGCGCCCTCTATGCACGCTGACCTCTTCATTGCATCAATATGCGGCACCGCGTCAAGGAATTGCTGCACCAAGCCGAAATAACTCTTCGGCTCCGATCTCCCCGGCCACAAATGACCCATGACGTACTTCATGGCGAGTACGGACAACCTATTCAGTTTGGCCCATTGAGCCAAACGATCGTCCACTGACAGTGGATGCTCTGGATTGTGAAACTGCGACCAGAAAAGCTTTTCCACTTTGCGATCTTTCTGATCTCGAAAGTGTTCGGTCGCATCAGCAGCACTCGCTGCCAAATCCAGAAAGGTACCCTCCACACTCCACATCCGGTCCAACGGAGCAAATTTCGGATCGCAAAATTTCCTTCGCAGCATAAAGGGCTTTCCAGCCGCAATCTGTTCAGCCTGACGCAGCTCCTCCTTCACAGCTCTCATCGCAGAGCGCGCGTCCTTGGCATCAGCAACGGCCTTCTCTAAGTCCGTCTGCTTTGCCTGGCCTTCTTTTTCAAGAAGTCTGCAACGGTCTGTAGTGCTTTTTAACTTTTTGGCCATCTTGGCCATCTCTTCCTCGCTTCGGCAATGAGCAGCCTGTTCGGCTCTCAGCTCTTCAAGGGCTTTCTTGGCAGCCGCATCACTTTCTCTGGCTTGTTCTTTAGCTCGGGCAAGTTCTGCGCTAAGACTCTCCACGGCGGCCGCACCATCTGCGTCAAGCATACACATAGTAAGACACTGGCATAAAACCCTTCTTACCTGATGTCGCCCGAGGAATTGCATACCTTGAGCCTCATCAAGCCGCTTATTAACAAGCGTGATTTCGGCATCTGCCACGTCCAGCCGCCGCTTTAGTTCGGCAAAATCTTCAGTTCGGCTCGATTCCGGACGCCCTGCCGCCTACACTCAAAGGCGACATCTTAGACCTGGGATTATGATCCTCCGCGTGCCGTCACTTCTTGACGACGCGCAGAGTCTCAGGGGCTACTATCTACACAGGGCGCATCTTATTCATGCGCAATTGACCAAAGTGAACATTATCTAACGTACCTCAAACCCCGTCAGTAAACTTTTGACGGCCTCATGCAATCCGCTCTCTGCGGATGAGATCCTTTCAATAATCGTGCCCATCAATGCACGGTGCTCCCCCGAGATAGAAGCTCGCCCCAGAAGAATCTTTAGCTCCTCCAGCTGAGCACCAGACGGTGCCGAACTTGTCCCATGACCTCTTTCGAAAGCCGGATTTGGAGAAACCCTCCTCGACGACACCTCAGGGTCGCCCGCCTCGCTAGGCGGCACGGTAGGGGGAGGCATCCCGCTCTCCATCATCTCAGGAAGAAGATCCCCTGAAGACGAGCTCTGCTGAGAAGGGTGGAGGTCCGAGCTACAAGGTAAAAATTCGGTTAATCTTCTCAGATATAAGTCAAGGATTTCCCTCATCCCTCAAAAGTGAAATCTTTCTCTACTTATGGCTCGCTGGAGGGCTGATCCCCTTGAGGGCGTAGTCCGGCCGAGGGACTCCCTGGCGTCGGACCCTCTGACGAGGATTTTTCCCCCCGCTTCGAGACCATGGTTTCCGAATCGTCAGAGGCGGCTCTTTTCTTCCCCTTAGGAGAGGAATTGTCGGTTCCTCCCTTCGGAGCAGCCTCCTTCGAGGAGGCCATAGCTTCCTTGTCCTCCCCCTCCAAAGGCATTATTTCCAGCATCCTGACTAGCACGGGATCCGGCCTGGTTTCAGGAAGGGGAGCCGGACACCTGATCAGCTTTGCCTTTGCTATCCACTCCTGTTTAAAAGGACAACTCTTTTAGGGGCAAGTTTATGGCAATTATACGGATAGAAGGTCCGGGCACAAGGTTGCTTACTTGAGTACCCGGGCGATTGCAGCTTAGGCCTGCGTCCTCGGTTAAATCCGGACACATCTCTTGTGATCCGAAGAACAGTTTATACATCTCCACGGGTGTTGCGCCCATGAAATTCTGGAGAGCTCACGGTCCCTCTCAGGCAAAGGGAGCAACGTTTGCCAGGCAATATTCGGCGAATCAGCATGACCTGCGTCACCTTGACCAGGCTGAAGTCTCCTTCCAAGAGATCCTTAATGCGGCCCTGCAACAAGGGCACGTCTTTGGGCAAACCCCAATTTAACCCTCTGTTAAACCATGACGCCAGTCGTGGCGGGGGACCCAAACGAAAGGCAGGAAGCGCCACCCACTTGGTGCTCCGGGGAGCGGTGATATAAAACCACTCTCGTTGCCACAAGCCTAGCTCCTCCTGAAAAGAGCCCTCGGGCCATGGAGTATCACCATTTTTGCTTATAATAGCGCCTCCACACTCTGCGTGCCGTCCCTTGATTATCTTCGGCTCCACTTTGAAAGTCTTGAGCCATAATCCGAAGTGAGGGGTAATACGGAGGAACGCTTCGCATACGACGATAAACGAGGAGATATGGAGGATGGACTCCGGAGTTAAGTCGTGAAATTCTAGCCCGTAATAAAATAGCAGTCCCCTCACAAAGGGATCCATCGGGAAGCCTAGCCCCTGAAGGAAGTGAGACACGAACACCACGCTCTCACCAGGCTGGGGACTGGGGATAGCCTGCCCTTGAGCAGGCAACCTGTGCGGAATTTCGGCAGTCAAGAACTTAGCCTCTCTCAACTTTAGCACGTCCTCCTCCGTGACGGAGGAGGGCATCCATCGGCCCTGAAGGTCGGAACCGGACATTGTCGAAGGTCCGCAGCGCCTGGAATCTGGAACCTAGGGTGTTGGAACTCGAGGCGACGGGCGAACTCGTTTGAGATTGAAAAAAGGAGCAAGCCCTGGTCTCTTTATAAGAGGTTGAATACCAGGAGCCCTCCCCGTGACCGTTTGGGACTCGCCTTTAATCGAGAAAGCAGGCTAACGGGCACGATTGGGTTACCCACGTCCGTATTGATGAGAATCCCATAAAAGGGGGGTACACGATCTCTGCTTTGACAAGACGTGCCAAGGAAACCGCCTCGCAAAACATGCTGAGGTGAAAAAATAAAAACGATTCGAAGAACTTGGCTGTAGTGTGTTGACGCACTGCGGAATACATCAGTAGATTTGATTTGTATTAATATTATTCTCTCTATGGCAATATGTGGAAGCTTATTTTGCAGAGCCGGACACTACTCTTGGTGTTTACAAACTTCTATGAAGGACTTGGAGGAGGAACCCGCCTTGCAATGCCGAAGACAATTTGCGCGTCGGACTCGTCGTCATTGAAGCCTGGTTCAGGGGCTACTGAGGGAGTCCTGGATTAGGGGGTGTTCGGATGGCCGGACTATACCTTCAGCCGGACTCCTGTACTATGAAGATACAAGATTGAAGACTTCGTCCCGTGTCCGGATGGGACTTTCCTTGGCGTGGAAGGCAAGCTTGGCGGTGCGGATATTCAAGATCTCCTACCATTGTAACCGACTCTATGTAACCCTAACCCTATCCGGTGTCTATATAAACCCGCGGGTTGTAGTCTGTAAGGGAGAATCAACCCCGTACACAACAATCATACCATAGGCTAGCTTCTAGGGTTTTAGCCTCCTTGATCTCGTGGTAGATCTACTCTTGTACTACCCATATCATCAATATTAATCAAGCAGGAGTAGGGTATTACCTCCATCGAGAGGGCCCGAACCTGGGTAGAAACATCATGTCCCTTGTCTCCTGTTACCATCCGGCCTTGACGCACAGTTCGGGACCCCCTACCCGAGATCCGCCGGTTTTGACACCGACACGGAGCATGATTTATTTTTGGATTATCTTCCTTATGAGTGGCGGTCGGGGACGTGCGATGGTCTTTTCCTACCAATCTATCCCCCAAGGAGCATGCGTGTAATACTTCGTTTCAATATCTAATAGATTTTTGCAATAAGTATGTGAGTTCTTTATGACTAATGTTGAGTCCATGGATTATACACACTCTCACCCTTCCACCATTGCTAGCCTCTCTAGTACCGCACAACTTTTGCCGGTACCATAAACCCACCATTTACCTTCCTCAAAACAGCCACCATACCTACCTATTATGGCATTTCCATAACCATTCCGAGATATATTGCCATGCAACTTTCCACCGTTTCGTTTATTATGACACGCTCCATTATTGTCATATTGCTTTGCATGATCATGTAGTTGACATCGTATTTGTGGCAAAGCCACCGTTCATAATTTTTCATACATGCCACTCTTGATTCATTGCACATCCTGGTACACTGCTAGAGGCATTCACATAGAGTCATATTTTGTTCTAAGTATCGAGTTGTAATTCTTGAGTTGTAAGTAAATGAAAGTGTGATCATCATCATTATTAGAGCATTGTCCCAGTGGGGAAAGGATGATGGAGACTATGATTCCCCCACAAGTCGGGGTGAGACTCCGGATGAAAAATAAAGAAAAAAAAGAGGCCATAAAAAAGGCCCAAATAAAAAAATGAGGGAAAAAGAGAGAAGGGGCAATGCTACTATCCTTTTTCCACACTTGTGCTTCGAAGTAGCACCATGATCTTCATGATAGAGAGTCTCTTATGTTGTCACTTTCATATACTAGTGGGAATTTTTCATTATAGAACTTGGCTTGTATATTCCAATGATGGGCTTCCTCAAAATGCCCTAGGTCTTCGTGAGCAAGCAAGTTGGATGCACAACCACTTAGTTTATTTTGTTGAGCTTTCATACATTTATAGCTCTAGTGCATCTGTTGCATGGAAATACCTACTCACTCGCATTAATATCTATTGATGGGCATCTCCATAGCCCGTTGATATGCCTAGTTGATGTGAGACTATCTTCTCCATTTTGTCTTCTCCACAACCACCATTCCATTCTACCTATAGTGCTATATCCATGGTTCACGCTAGTACCGCAAAAGTACAAAACAATTGCTTGGCTTGTCATCGGGGTTGTGCATGATTTAAATATTTTGTGTGATGAAGATAAAGCATAGCCAGACTATATGATTTTGTAGGGATAGCTTTCTTTGGCCATGTTATTTTGAGAAGACATAATTGCTTGGTTAGTATGCTTGAAGTATTATTGTTTTTATGTCAATATTAAACTTTTGTGTTGAATCTTTCGGATCTGAATATCCATGTCACAATAAAGAAAATTACATTGAAAATTATGTCAGGTAGCATTCCACATCAAAAATTCTGTTTTTATCATTTTCCTACTCGAGGGCGAGCTGGAATTAAGCTTGCAGATGCTTGATACGTCTCCAACGCATCTATAATTTTTGATTGTTCCATGCTATTATATTATCTGTTTTGGATGTTTAGTGGGCTTTAATATGCACTTTTATATTATTTTTTGGACTAACGTATTAACCTATGGCCCCCGGGTCTACTTTACATCATATAAGTTTCCGATCTGCAATTCTAGTTTACTATTTATTTTGCAATCTTTACTTTTCAATCTATACAACAAAAATACCAAAACTATTTATCTTATTATCTTTATTAGATCTCACTTTTGCAAGTGGCTGTGAAGGGATTGACAACCCCTTTATCGCATTGGTTGCAAGGTTCTTGATTGTTTGTGCAGGTACTAGACGACTCGCATGTAGTCTCCTACTGGATTGATACATTGGTTCTCAAAAACTGAGGGAAAGACTTACGCTACTTTGCTTCATCACCCTTTACTCTTCAAGGGAAAACAAATGCATGCTCAAGAGGTAGCACATGTCATCTTACTTAATGCGTTACTCTGTTCTTATGAACTTAATACTCTAGATGCAGGCAGGAGTCGGTCGATGTGTGGAGTAATAGTAGTAGATGCAGAATCGTTTTGGTCTACTTGACATGGAAGTGATGCCTATATTCATGATCATTGCCTTAGTTATCGTCATAACTTTGTGCTTTTCTATCAATTGCTCGGCAGTAATTTGCTCACCCACCGTAATAACTTCTATCGTGAGAGAAGCCTCTAGTGAAACGTATGGCCCCCGGGTCTATTTTACATCATATTAGTTTCTGTTTACTTGCAATTTCTGTCGCCGTTCCCTTACTTTGCAATCTTTTACTTTCCATTCCATAAACCAAAAATATTAGTTTACCGTTTATCCATCTCTATCAGATCTCACTTTGCAAATAACTGTGAAGGCATTGACAACCCCTTTGTCGCGTTGGTTGCAAGTTGGTGTTTGTTTGTGCAAGTATTCAGTGGCTTGTTGCGTAGTCTCCTACTAGATTGATACCTTGGTTCTCAATCGAGGGAAATACTTACACTACTTTGCTATAACACCCCAAAAATTTAACCAGGTTTTAGTTATTAAAATTTTGCCAAGAGTTTAAAATATTTGCCTGCAAGTATATCTCTGTTGATTTCAAAACTTTTCTTTTAGTATTAAGAAATTTTTCCCAAGTGAATCCTTCCAAAATATATTGGACTTATTTTCCCTCTCATTTAAAAAAACATCTCTCAATCAGGAGATTTATTTATAAAATTATTTCACCCTGAGCTTTATTCATTAAATGACTTGTTTTAAAATTTGGAGCTCTTTTTGAACTACAACCATTTGATATATTTAACTAAAAATTTCACCAAGATTTGGAGATATCATGTGATGTCTCTAAATCACTTTTGTGCAATAATATATTTCATTCATTGGATATTTTGAGTTCTACACCAAGTTTTCAAATCTGGTCCAATGGGCAATTTTACACTACAACCTATTTAAATATTTCTTTAAAACTTCTACCAAAATTAGGGGAGGTCAGTAGGAGCCTATTATTCCACTTTGTGCAAAAACCTATTTATGTTCTTTGAAAAAATTGAGTGAATCATCCTCTTTTTCATTCTGGTCCAGCCTTGTGATTTCTACTGCAACCCTATTTAATTTTGCTCCAAAGATCTTGTGTTTTCTCCTACTTGTAGACAGCCCTACCAAACCCCTAAATCCAGGAGCATGCACCCATTGGATTAATTTTGGTTCATGAAATGATGCCATTTATTTCCTGTCCAGAATTGAAGTTTTGTAAAACTTGCACAAACAAGTTTCTCCTTTTGCCAAACTAACCCTACCACTCTCTCTTGCATCTAAGGAGACACTGATCTGGAGTTTTTGACCACTCCAAGACTTGCCTAAGTGCCCTTGGCATTTTGTCAAACACCTTATGGGCATGATCTGTTTTGGCATGAATTTTTGGTTTGCACTATGAACCTGATCCCCTGACCAAACCAGCTTGTCCACTGATCCCCTTGGAAGCCCAAACCTAGACCTGCTAACCCCCAGCTCCAACCGAGCCACCTAGCATGCCATGGCATTTCGCCGAGCATCTGGTGGGCGTGCGCTGGGCGCGCCGAGAGCGCGCAAATTGCAGCCGCGCACACGAGCCGCCGCGTCGCGCCCCTGTCTTGGCCCACACTGCAGAACCTCGCCACACACTCCCCGCCTCGCCACAACACGACAACCCGCCCTGGCGCCCTACAGCGCCACCGCCAAAGCACTTTTGGCGGCACGCCGGCGTCGGTCGACAGCCCTGCGCCGTTCAGCGCCGCCCAAGCCACCCCAGCTCGCCACCTGGCCCCTTGAACAGCTCAAGCTCATCCACAAGGGTGTCGCCTAGCTCTCGTCGCCGCCACGTTCCCCTGCAGCTATAGAACGGCGGTTCGCCGGCCGCCTTATCCACCGCTGCGGAACCGACCTCGTCGCGCTATAAAAGGGACCCCGAGCCCCTCTAAGCACGCACGCAACCTCAAGCTACCCCCATGGAACCCCCATAGCCCGCAATCGTCAGGGAAACGCCGCCTTCTTCATCTCCGGCAACTCCTGCCGCCGCCACTGTCTCGTTCACTCCGGCGCCACCAGGGCTTCCCCCTCCCCGTTCTCTTCACCAAGAACCCCTCCTTCCATCCAGGAACCCAACCCCCTAATTGATTTTGATCGGGAGCCATCGCCGCCACAAAACCACTTCGCCACCAAAGCCTCCTCCGCCGCGAAGCTCGTCGCCGGCAGCTCCCTCCGCCCCACCTACCTGACGACCACCGGGATGACCGCCCTGGAGTGGCGGATCCATCCCCGCCCTTGGGGCCCCGCGAGGAGCCGCCAGTCGCCGGCGACGATCGCCGGAGCTCCGCCTCCGCTCGGGACAGAGGAAGGAGAGGGAGAAAGACTAGTCAAACCTGACTAGTGGGCCACCTAGGACCCACTGTCAGTGACCCCCGCTCGGTCCACGCAGAGTAAGTGGAAGCATAAAACTCGCGAGTACGTAACCCCTTCTTAGAAAGCGTATTCGTGGCTGAAACGTTTTCTTTTGTTTTATGTTTTAAAAACAGAATTTGACCAAAACTTTGACTGGTTATATCTTTTTAAATACAACTCCAAATGAAATGATTCTTTTTCCTACCTCTCTCAAATTTCACCTAGTTTATTTTAAGATTTATTTTAAAAAAAATTTAGAACAACTTTAGGTGCTGTTTTTAGTTTGTGTGTTAATTCTTTTATATTGCTAAAATAGGATTTTTGAAGAGAGGAGAAATGTTTCAAGTTTTGGAGTGCACCCTGCCTTTCCACACATTGAAGGCAAGCATTCTGAATCCCGGCATAATATTTTTGGTGTGATCGTTGATACATTTATAACACCACCACATTTCGAAGAACTTGTTATTTCATGTGATATGATCATATGCATGGGTGCATGTTATTGATTTCCATGCTGTTGGAAATGGACACACTTGTGATGATAATCACCCTCATGTGCCTTGCATGCATACCGGCAGGAACCCGGGAAAACCTCTTCCTTGGGTAGGCATGAGTTTGTCGCCGGTCTCCGTCGGGACGGTTATGTCTGGTATGGCATGGCAAGGTGATATGAGCGGTGACTCTGTTGGTTGAAATATATTCGTCATGCTAATCATGCAGGGAATACTTAAACCTCCTGAGTCGACCGTAGATCGAGTCTTGTGCCAGTAACCCCCATACTTGTTTCGTACTACCACTCGTCTCTACAGCAAGTAGAGTACGGTTCAGTAAGTTGTCAACCTCTTTCTAGCACACACCATACAGAGAGGCCATGGTGGAAGATACCGGTTGTAGCTGGTAGGCAGGCCACCTGGTCCGGGGGCATGGGTGTTTCCGGTTGGGACCGAGAGGGGAGGCCACCCCTTAGAGTGCGCGATATAAATTTGATCCCATGCTACGCGAGGTTGTAGCCTCCCCACTTAGAGTTTGCTTAACAGGTGTCGTGGGTGATTCCAGACACGTGTGAGATAAGCTGGTGTGTGCAAGTTAGGTGTGTTTTCAACAAAAAGACCGTAGACGGAATTAGTCCCGATGGACTAAAGAAATCCGTTACTCGTGGGTAAAGAGTACACCCTCTGCAGAGATTAAACCTATTCGAATAGCCGTGTCCATGGTTAAGGATTACAGTCTAGGATGGGTCAAGTGTCGGTCTTAGTGTCGGTCTTCGGAGGTGAAACTGTTAACCAGAACTGGAACTACTACCTGTGACTTGTGATAATTATGATTATTATTGTTGACTAACCCGTGATATTATTGTTATTATCGAGTATCTCTGGGATGGTTCTACCTCCGGGATATTCACTATGATTGTTTATTTTAAAGCCCTTTATGTGGTGTCGCTCAGACGCCCGACTGTGGCATTTCTTTTAAAGCCCTTTATGTGGTGTCGCTCAGACGCCCGACTGTGGCATTTCTTTTAAAGCCCTTTATGTGGTGTCGCTCAAACGCCCGACTGTGGCATTTCTTTTAAAGCCCTTTATGTGGTGTCGCTCAGACGCCCAACTGTGGCATTTCTTTTAAAGCCCTTTATGTGGTGTCGCTCAGACGCCCGACTGTGGCATTTCTTTTAAAGCCCTTTGTGTGGTGTCTCTCAGACGCCCGACTGTGGCATTTCTTTTAAAGCCCTTTATGTGGTGTCGCTCAGACGCCCGACTGTGGCATTTCTTTTAAAGCCCTTTATGTGGTGTCGCTCAGACGCCCGACTGTGGCATTTCTTTTAAAGCCCTTTATGTGGTGTCGCTAAGACGCCCGACTGTGGCTTTGCTTGTTATTTATTTCATAAATTTTAATACTACTATGTTATTGCAATTTTATAAATAACTTTCTTGCACGCATCAGAGATTTATTTATCTTTGGTGACTGACGTCATGAGCTTAAAATATTTTCAGCACATCATTGTTATATTATACCTGTGTTCATAATGTTTGCGAGTACATTCAAAGTACTCACTGGCTTGTCCCTGGCTATTGTCTTGGCCAGATTTTCTTGCACGAAGAGGAGCGACGCGATGGCAGCCCCGGAACCTAAGTAATGGAGATAGCAGCCTCGCGAAGATAGGAGTTAACCTGGTCAGCTGTTCCCGTGGGAAATGGAGTCCCATAGACACTGATGTTTCACAACCCACTTCCGCCATCAACCACTAGAAACCATTTGTTGTACTCACAGGCCAGAATGGCCTTGTACTACATATTTTGTTTTCTGCTTGGACTTTCTGTATCAAGTTGGAGCCTCATCAGCTAACAGTAATCCTGGGGCTGATGAGCACGACGGTCTTTTCTGGAAATTTATTACCCGGAAAACCGGTCGTGACAGACTTGGTATCAGAGCCAGGCTGACCATTGGCTAATCCTATCTTAGCCAGGTCTAAAAACTTAGGCAAACCAACCCACTAGACCTTAGCCAAACCCCAGCCAAGCTTCTCGTGCAAGATAGCCACACAGTAATCCCGACACTTTTGGCAGTCGGTGCCCAACCTATTAGCCTAGCCTGTCGATCGCACACCAGTGACCGATGGCAAAAATGTCTCATTCGCAAGCGTGCGGAAGAAGACTCCGTCCCCTTTTTCCTATAAAAAGGGCACGGTAGTCTCAACCCAGCACAGCACAGCCGCTACCCCAAACCGAGCCACAATGCCTGGCCCCATAGTGCACAACGAGACCACAGCAACCAACCTTGGAGGTTTTGTGACCATCCTCGCAAACCTCACCCGTCGTGCCTATGCGTTAGAGGAGCCACCAGAATATGTTGTGTACCAAGGACCCATGAGCGGTGAAGACCGTCAATTCTGGGCCACTGTACACATCTATGGTAGGGGTCTAGCACCCGAGCGCCCCTACAGGTTCACCGAAAGAACAACTTCCTTTGAGCCACAAGCCATACAACTAGCTGCTCGAGAGGCTATAGTTCATCTCAGGCACTTGTCGCCCAGAGTTAACTGTCGCTCTTTCCACTACTACCCCAGACGTGAAGGGTATGGTAGACCACCCCAAGTTGCCAACGGAGATCACAAGACGGACCCCGCATTGTTGCACCTAGTGCGCTATGTAAGTGCACTAGAGGCACTGTTCGACCAGATCACCATTGATCTGATCGCAGCTCGTGGAGAGCTAGTTCGTCGAACCCCAGCTAGAAGAGAAGACGAGCCCGACGCCGACAACCCAGTCGTGTTGTTCGGACAACCGATCGAGACCCCGAGATCAGCTCCAGCCATCAGCCGAGATGCTTTGATGACCCCAGAAGTGCTTCGTCGCCTTTTGGGAGCACACTCCAACGGGGTTGTGGCCAACAATCCCCGCGATGGTCATCATCACTACCCCGACCCTGCAGTTCCTCCGCCATCTCCGACTAATCCCGGCAGTGAGACACGTGGAGAAGCCTCGACATCCACCAGGCACGCCCGTTTAGACATAAACGAGGTAGACTAAGCCGTACGAGTAGTACCGAGTCTCAGTGTATCCTCACTTTGTAATCATGCGACCGTGTATATTAACGCAGCCTGTCGTTGTGCCTCTGTTTTAATAGTAGCCTTGCATATTTGGTCAGCGCATAGTTGCATATTTTTCCGGGCACAACTACCAAAACCAACCCGACGACAACCACAGTAACACGTCTCTTTATGAGATATGTGTATCTCTGACACTGACCTGACCTTTGGAGCTAAGCTGGCAAATTTATTACCTTTCACCATGGTAAAACGAATCCGGCTCCATTGCTATATAAAGGCCACCTTGTGACCTTACCCAGCAACCCTCACCCTGTGCACCACACTCACAACTTTTTCCTGTCATGCCGAGCCCCAACATTCATCTGAGAACCCCAGATGCAACCCCAGGTAGCTTTGTCAAAATATTGTGGGATTTTACCCGCAGTACCATGGGTTCTACCTAGCCACCTCAGTATGAGCTGTTCAAATCAAGGATCACCCCTTCCACCTCGGAATATTGGGCAGCAGTACACATTCCTCCTGTAGACCCCAACCAAGATCCAACAGAAGTTTCCTTCGTGGGGAAATCTATGCCAACCCCACACCTGGACACAGAAGCTGATGCGAAAGAAGCGATTGCTCTTCTTCGATCCGCAGTACCCTATGCCCGCGAACGAGGATATTATTACTTTCCGAGCCGTGCAGCACCCTGAGAAGTAACGTCTTTTCCCGGTGGGCGTATTGAGAGAGACCCAGTTCTGGCCAACCTTATCCAGTACATCATCGCTCAAGAGCATTTGAACCAACGAGTGATGGATTATCTCCAGAATCTCACTGATCTGCATCCTCAGATTGCCATCGGCAGACCACTGAGGACCGACCCGGAGAGATGCATACATCGACTGGTCAATCCACTTCCCCCGATAGAAGAGGAGTGTATCCCAGTACCAGAGACATTTTATCAGGACCCCACCCAGTTACCGTTTTCATTTTAGACGTCACTACTATATTTGTTTTTGCAGCATTTATATTTGCGTGTATCTTATGCATGGTACCCCAAATTTGCGCGACGAGTCGAGTATTTAGTTTCTACTGGTATGAGTAATTTTTCTTCGTGATTAACTTGTGTAACCGCGAAAGATCCTAGTATGAGTTTTCTTTTTACTGAATTGCTGCATCATTTATCCCCTCACTACGTGGATTATTATTATTTTTATTCACGCAGCACCACGGCAGCAGTCTCACAACCGCTCGAACGCATATGGAACTTTTGTTTTTCACAACAGCTCTTAGCAAATCTCGAGGACGAGATTTTTCTTAAGGGGGGTAGTATTGTAACACCCCAAAAATTTAACCAGGTTTTAGTTATTAAAATTTTGCCAAGAGTTTAAATTTTTTGCCTGCGAGTATATCTCTGTTGATTTCAAAACTTTTCTTTTAATATTAAGAAATTTTTCCCAAGTGAATCCTTCCAAAATATATTGGACTTATTTTCTCTCTCATTTAAAAAAACATCTCTCAATCAGGAGATTTATTTATAAAATTATTTCACCCTGAGCTTTATTCATTAAATGACTTGTTTTAAAATTTGGAGCTCTTTTTGAACTACAACCATTTGATATATTTAACTAAAAATTTCACCAAGATTTGGAGATATCATGTGATGTCTCTAAATCACTTTTGTGCAATAATATATTTCATTCATTGGATATTTTGAGTTCTACACCAAGTTTTCAAATCTGGTCCAGTGGGCAATTTTACACTACAACCTATTTAAATATTTCTTTAAAACTTCTACCAAAATTAGGGGAGGTCAGTAGGAGCCTATTATTCCACTTTGTGCAAAAACCTATTTATGTTCTTTGAAAAAATTGAGTGAATCATCCTCTTTTTCATTCTGGTCCAGCCTTGTGATTTCTACTGCAACCCTATTTAATTTTGCTCCAAAGATCTTGTGTTTTCTCCTACTTGTAGACAGCCCTACCAAACCCTAAATCCAGGAGCATGCACCCATTGGATTAATTTTGGTTCATGAAATGATGCCATTTATTTCCTGTCCAGAATTGAAGTTTTGTAAAACTTGCACAAACAAGTTTCTCCTTTTGCCAAACTAACCCTACCACTCTCTCTTGCATCTAAGGAGACACTGATCTGGAGTTTTTGACCACTCAAAGACTTGCCTAAGTGCCCTTGGCATTTTGTCAAACACCTTATGGGCATGATCTATTTTGGCATGAATTTTTGGTTTGCACTGTGAACCTGATCCCCTGACCAAACCAGCTTGTCCACTGATCCCCTTGCAAGCCCAAACCTAGACCTGCTAACCCCCAGCTCCAACCGAGCCACCTAGCATGCCATGGCATTTCGCCGAGCATCTGGTGGGTGTGCGCTGGGCGCGCCCAGAGCGCGCAAATTGCAGCCGCGCACACGAGCCGCCGCGTCGCGCCCCTGTCTTGGCCCACACTGCAGAACCTCGCCACGCACTCCCCGCCTCGCCACAACACGACAGCCCGCCCTGGCGCCCTACAGCGCCACCGCCAGAGCACTTTTGGCGGCACGCCGGCGTCGGCCGACAGCCCTGCGCCGTTCAGCGCCGCCCAAGCCACCCCGGCTCGCCACCTGGCCCCTTGAACAGCTCAAGCTCATCCACAAGGGTGTCGCCTAGCTCTCGTCGCCGCCACGTTCCCCTGCAGCTACAGAACGGCGGTTCGCCGGCCGCCTTATCCACCGCCGCGGAACCGACCTCGTCACGCTATAAAAGGGACCCCGAGCCCCTCTGAGCATGCACGCAACCTCAAGCTACCCCCATGGAACCCCCATAGCCCGCAATCGTCAGGGAAACGCCGCCTTCTTCATCTCCGGCAACTCCTGCCGCCGCCACTGTCTCGTTCACTCCGGCGCCACCAGGGCTTCCCCCTCCCCGTTCTCTTCACCAAGAACCCCTCCTTCCATCCAGGAACCCAACCCCCTAATCGATTTTGATCGGGAGCCATCGCCGCCACAAAACCACTTCGCCACCAAAGCCTCCTCCGCCGCGAAGCTCGCCACCGGCAGCTCCCTCCGCCCCCACCTACCTGACGACCACCGGGATGACTGCCCTAGAGTGGCGGATCCATCCCCGCCCTTGGGGCCCCGCGAGGAGCCGCCAGTCGCCGGCGACGATCGCTGGAGCTCCGCCTCCGCTCGGGACAGAGGAAGGAGAGGGAGAAAGACTAGTCAAACCTGACTAGTGGGCCACCTAGGACCCACTGTCAGTGACCCCCGCTCGGTCCACGCGGAGTAAGTGGAAGCATAAAACTCGCGAGTACGTAACCCCTTCTTAGAAAGCGTATTCGTGGCTGAAACATTTTCTTTTGTTTTATTTTTTAAAAACAGAATTTGACCAAAACTTTGACTGGTTATATCTTTTTAAATACAACTCCAAATGAAATGATTCTTTTTCCTACCTCTCTCAAATTTCACCTAGTTTATTTTAAGATTTATTTAAAAAAAATTAGAACAACTTTTGGTGCTGTTTTTAGTTTGTGTGTTAATTCTTTTATATTGCTAAAATAGGATTTTTGAAGAGAGGAGAAATGTTTCAAGTTTTGGAGTGCACCCTGCCTTTCCACACATTGAAGGCAAGCATTCTGAATCCCGGCATAATATTTTTGGTGTGATCGTTGATACATTTATAACACCACCGCATTTCGAAGAACTTGTTATTTCATGTGATATGATCATATGCATGGGTGCATGTTATTGATTTCCATGCTGTTGGAAATGGACACACTTGTGATGATAATCACCCTCATGTGCCTTGCATGCATACCGACAGGAACCCAGGAAAACCTCTGCCTTGGGTAGGCATGAGTTTGTCGCCGGTCTCCGTCGGGACGGTTATGTCTGGTATGGCATGGCAAGGTGATATGAGCGGTGACTCTGTTGGTTGAAATATATTCATCATGCTAATCATGCAGGGAATACTTAAACCTCCTGAGTCGACCGTAGATCGAGTCTTGTGCCAGTAACCCCCATACTTGTTTCGTACTACCACTCGTCTCTACAGCAAGTAGAGTACGGTTCAATAAGTTGTCAACCTCTTTCTAGCACACACCATACAGAGAGGCCATGGTGGAAGATACCGGTTGTAGCTGGTAGGCAGGCCACCTGGTCCGGGGGCATGGGTGTTTCCGGTTGGGACCGAGAGGGGAGGCCACCCCTTAGAGCGCGCGATATAAATTTGATCCCATGCTACGCGAGGTTGTAGCCTCCCCACTTAGAGTTTGCTTAACAGGTGTCGTGGGTGATTCCAGACACGTGTGAGATAAGCTGGTGTGTGCAAGTTAGGTGTGTTTTCAACAAAAAGACCGTAGACGGAATTAGTCCCGATGGACTAAAGAAATCCGTTACTCGTGGGTAAAGAGTACACCCTCTGCAGAGATTAAACCTATTCGAATAGCCGTGTCCATGGTTAAGGATTATAGTCTGGGATGGGTCAAGTGTCGGTCTTAGTGTCGGTCTTCAGAGGTGAAACTGTTAACCAGAACTGGAACTACTACCTGTGACTTGTGATAATTATGATTATTATTGTTGACTAACCCGTGATATTATTGTTATTATCGAGTATCTCTGGGATGGTTCTACCTCCGGGATATTCACTATGATTGTTTATTTTAAAGCCCTTTATGTGGTGTCGCTCAGACGCCCGACTGTGGCATTTCTTTTAAAGCCCTTTATGTGGTGTCGCTCAGACGCCCGACTGTGGCATTTCTTTTAAAGCCCTTTATGTGGTGTCGCTCAGACGCCCGACTGTGGCATTTCTTTTAAAGCCCTTTATGTGGTGTCGCTCAGACGCCCAACTGTGGCATATCTTTTAAAGCCCTTTATGTGGTGTCGCTCAGACGCCCGACTGTGGCATTTCTTTTAAAGCCCTTTGTGTGGTGTCGCTCAGACGCCCGACTGTGGCATTTCTTTTAAAGCCCTTTATGTGGTGTCGCTCAGACGCCCGACTGTGGCATTTCTTTTAAAGCCCTTTATGTGGTGTCGCTCAGACGCCCGACTGTGGCATTTCTTTTAAAGCCCTTTATGTGGTGTCGCTAAGACGCCCGACTGTGGCTTTGCTTGTTATTTATTTCATAAATTTTAATACTACTATGTTATTGCAATTTTATAAATAACTTGCTTGCACACATCAGAGATTTATTTATCTTTTGTGACTGACGTCATGAGCATAAAATATTTTCAGCACATCATTGTTATATTATACCTGTGTTCATAATGTTTGCGAGTACATTCAAAGTACTCACTGGCTTGTCCCTGGCTATTGTCTTGGCCAGATTTTCTTGCACGAAGAGGAGCGACGCGATGACAGCCCCGGAACCTAAGTAATGGAGATAGCAGCCTCGCGAAGATAGGAGTTAACCTGGTCAGCTGTTCCCGTGGGAAATGGAGTCCCATAGACACTGATGTTTCACAACCCGCTTCCGCCATCAACCACTAGAAACCATTTGTTGTACTCACAGGCCAGAATGGCCTTGTACTACATATTTTGTTTTCTGCTTGGAATTTCTGTATCAAGTTGGAGCCTCATCAGCTAACAGTAATCCTGGGGCTGATGAGCACGATGGTCTTTTCTGCAAATTTATTACCCGGAAAACCGGTCGTGACATTTGCTGCATCACCCTTTCCTCTTCAAGGGAAAAACCAACGCAAGCTCAAGAGGTAGCAAGAAGGATTTCTGGCGCCGTTGCTGGGGAGATCTACACCAAGATAAGACATACCGAGTACCCATCATAAACTCTCATCTCTCACATTACATTATTCGGCATTCGCCTCTCGTTTTCCTCTCACCCACTTCTAAAATGATTTTCGAAAATATTCGTCTTTTCTTCACCCTTCTTTCGTTCGATCTTATTTTTGCTTGTGTTGCCATGTGCCTTCTATTTGCTTGCATCTTCGCTTGCTAAAAATCTATTGTTATGGATCCTCATCCACCTTCTAATCTTTTTAAAAGATCCAATTATGATGAACCGATTGCTAGTGAGTTGAATGCACTAGATTATCTTTATGAGGTTTTGCTTGAAATTCGTGAATCTGAAATTTGTGACGAAGTGTTGAAAGAAGAAAATTATAAAGTGATTCACGATAGCTCCTTGAATGAAAAGCATGATTGCAATGATGTTGTTATAAATTCTATTAGTGTCAATTGTGTTAATGATATGCAAAACCCCAAGCTTGGGGATGCTAATTTTGCTATGTCCACTACTTGTTGCAATGATCATGATTGGGGTGATTCTTCTTACGACCTTGAAAATTTATTTACACCCCGTGATGATTATGAGATTGATAATAATATTTGAAATAATGTTGAGAGTGGGTTTGGAAGAGTGTCAACTTTAGATCCCACATATTAGGATAATGATCAATCTTATCAAGTGTTTGATAAAAGTGGGTTCAGAGAGGTCATGAATTTATTTCATGATAATCCCACTATTTTGGAAGAGTGCCAACTTTGCATGCATGTGGATCATGAAGAGAATATTTTATGTGATAGTTCTATCATTGAATTTCAATATGATCACACATGTAATTATTCTAAGAGACAAAAATATGGTTGTAGAAATTTTCATGTTACTAAATTACCTCTCGTCATGTTGAGATTGCTATTGTTTCTTTCTTCTTCCATGCATATGCTAGTTTTTGCTTGTCTTGATAATTTGTTTGCTTATAAAATGCCTATGCATAGGAAACATGTTAGACTTAAACTTGTTTGTCACATGTTTCATGATGCTCTCTTCGTGTTTCAATTGCTATCTTTCTTGTGAGCATCATCGAAATTATCAATGCCTAGCTAAAAGGCTTTAAAGAAAATGGCTTGTTGGGAGGCAACCCAATTTTATTTTTCTTCTTGACTTTTAGTTCTTGTTTTGCTTTGAATAAATCATATATCCTATGTTTTGATGTGGTCTTGTGTTTTAATTAGTGTTTGTGCCAAGTAAGACCTTTGGGATAGCTTATGGTAATAGTTGATTTGATCCTGCTGAAAAACAGAAACTTTTGCGCCCAGGAGATTAGTTTTAATTTTTAACATAAGCGTGATAAAATACTAATTATTTTTGCAGAGGATTAATAAACAAATTGTCTAGGACTTCCTAATTTCTAAGAACTTTTTTAGTTAGATAAGTATTTTAAATGACCATATTTTTACAGACTATTCTGTTTTTGACAGATTCTGTTTTTCGCGTGTTGTTTGCTTATTTTGATGCATCTATGGCTAGTATCGGGGGGTACAAGCCATGGAAATGTTGGAATAAAGTAGATAGTACACCAATACAAATAAAGAATGAGTTCACAACAGTACCAAAAATGGTGATTTATTTTCTTATACTAACGGAGCTTACGAGATTTTCTGTTGGAGTTTTGTGTTGTGAAGTTTTCAAGTTTTGGGTAAGGATTTGATGGACTATGGAATAAGGAGTGGCAAGAGCCTAAGCTTGGGGATGCCCAAGGCACCCCAAGGTAATATTCAAGGGTGTCAAAATGCCTAAGCTTGGGGATGCCACGGGAAGGCATCCCTTCTTTCGTGTTCGTCTATCGGTAACTTTACTTGAGGCTATATTTTTATTCACCACATGATATGTGTTTTGCTTGGAGCGTTGATACGTCTCCAATGTATCTATATTTTTTTATTGTTCCATGCTATTATATTAGCACCCTTGGATGTTTTATATGCATTAATATGCTATTTTATATGATTTTTGGGACTAACATATTAACCTAGAGCCCAGTGCCAGTTTCTGTTTTTTCCTTGTTTTTGAGTATTGCAGAAAAGGAAAATAAAACGGAGTCCAATTGACCTGAAACTTCACAGAACTTATTTTTGGACCAGAAGAAGCCCACGGAGTATCGGAGATGGACCAGAAGAGTCCCGGGCTGCCCACGAGGGTGGGCGGCGCGCCCACCCCCCTAGGCACGCGCCCTGCCTCATGGACAGCCCGGAGATCCACCGACGTACTTCTTCCTCCTATATATACCCATATACCCTAAAAACTTCGAAGAGCAGAATAGATCGGGAGTTTCGTCGCCAGAAGCCTCCGTAGCCACCGAAAACCAGTCTAGACCCGTTCCGGCACCCTGCCGGAGGGGGAAATCCCTCTCCGGTGGCCATCTTCATCATCCCGGTGCTCTCCATGACGAGGAGGGAGTAGTTCTCCCTCGGGGCTGAGGGTATGTACCAGTAGCTATGTGTTTGATCTCTCTCTCTCTCTCTCTCATGTTCTTGAGGTGGTACGATCTTGATGTATCGCGAGCTTTGCTATTATAGTTGGATCTTATGATGTTTCTCCCCCTCTACTCTCTTGTGATGAATTGAGTCTTCCCTTTGAAGTTATCTTATCGGATTGAGTCTTTAAGGATTTGAGAACACTTGATGTATGTCTTGCATGTTCTTATCTATGGTGACAATGGGATATCATGTGATCCACTTGATGTATGTTTTGGTGATCAACTTGCGAGTTCCGTGACCTCGTGAACTTATGCATAGGGGTTGGCACACGTTTTCGTCTTGACTCTCCGGTAGAAACTTTGGGGCACTCTTTAAAGTTCTTTGTGATGGTTGAATAGATGAATCTAAGATTGTGTGATGCATATCATATAATAATACCCACAGATACTTGAGGTGACATTGGAGTATCTAGGTGACATTAGGGTTTTGGTTGATTTGTGTCTTAAGGTGTTATTTAGTACGAACTCTATGATAGATTGAACAGAAAGAATAGCTTCATGTTATTTTACTACGGACTCTTGAATAGATCGATCAGAAAGGATAACTTTGAGGTGGTTTTGTACCTTATCATAATCTCTTCGTTTATTCTCCGCTATTAGTGACTTTGGAGTGACTCTTTGTTGCATGTTGAGGGATAGTTATATGATCCAATTATGTTATTATTGTTGAGAGAACTTGCACTGCGATAATATGAACCCTAGGCCTTGTTTCCTAGCATTGCAATACCATTTGTGCTCACTTTTACCACTTGCTACCTTGCTGTTTTTATATTTTCAGATTACAAAAGTCATTATCTACTATCCATATTGCACTTGTATCACCATCTCTTCGCCAAACTAGTGCACCTATACAATTTACCATTGTATTGGGTGTGTTGGGGACACAAGAGACTCTTTGTTATTTGGTTGAAGGGTTGCTTGAGAGAGACCATCTTCATCCTACGCCTCCCACGGATTGATAAACCTTAGGTCATCCACTTGAGGGAAATTTGCTACTGTCCTACAAACCTCTGCACTTGGAGGCCCAACAGCGTTTACAAGAAGAAGGTTGTGTAGTAGACATCAAGCTCTTTTCTTGCGCCGTTGCCGGGGAGGTTAGTGCTTGAAGGTATATCTTTAGATCTTGCAATCGAATCTTTTTGTTTCTTGTTTTAGCACTAGTTTAGTTTATAAAAGAAAACTACAAAAAAATGGAATTGAGGTTGCCTCACACGCTTCGTATTTTTAATATCTTTCGTGAGAATGATGGAAAGGAAAATTGTGCTCAAATGCTAGAAGAAGAAGTCTACAAAATGTTTGGCACTAAATCTTTGAATGATGAGCATGATTGCAATGTTATTAGTATGAACTCTTTGAATATCCATAGTACTAATGATGATTGCACTAGTTATGATGAAAATATCTCTTATAAGCATGTCGATTTTTGTGGAGTGCATACAGTTTGCAATTACATACCAAATAGGGAAAATAGATTTTGCAAGAGGCATAAGTATTTGGAAACTAAATGGTTGGAAGAAAGACTAAATTTAGTGCTGAAAATTTAAAATATCTTAGCCATACATATGAACTTTCCAATGAACATGGTCATTTAAATATCAAATGCAAATTGTTTCATGATCGAATCGTGTCCAAAAATTGTGATGACTTGATTTCCCTTGCACATCATAATGAACTTAGTTTGCTTTTTGGGTTATGAAGAAATGAAACGTCAAACTAAGCTTATTCCAGAATATAACCTCAAGAAATTCCTCGATATTGATCTAGAAGAAATTTATATGTATTGTGCGGTGAATTGCATTGAAAATCCTTATATTGCCAATTACATAAAGAAAAGAAATCAAATAGAAGATGAAGAGAATACTAATGAAAGGGAAGATACTTCCCAATATTCTCCTATTATTTCTTATGATGAATCAGGTAACGAGGAGGAGCCTTCTATTCAACCAATCTCATTAATAAGGAGCTCCAAAAAGAGAATTGAACCCACACATGATGTGAAGAAGAAAAATAAAAGACAGAGAAGTAAAGGTACAAAGGTATCTCCCCAAATGATGTTGCTCCTACTACTCATTGTGATGACGATAATTGCTATACTATCGGTGCTATCCATACTATTAATGATGAGAGTGATTATGCTTATGATATGAAAAGGCCCAAGCGTGGGGAGGCTATGTTTGATGAAGATGATGTTTTTGAGAATATATTTGCTGCAATTAATGTTTGACCCAAGCTTGGGGAAGCTATGTTTAATGAAGATGATATTTGTAGTCTCCCAAGTTTTGATATGCAAATTTATTATGATGATAGCATGCCTCCTAGTTATGATGATTATATTGATGAAAGTGGATTTGGAGAGGTCATGACTTTATTTAGTAATGATTCCACTATCTTGGAAGAGGTTTCAATCGATTATGATGAGAACAAAGTTGCTACTTATGATGATTACGGTGATGATACTTATGCTATAAAAAGTAGTGATGATTATATATATAAAACTTGTCATGATTATGATTACCCTTTTCCTGAATACTACTCTTTTAATGTGGAAACAATTTATAGTATTCGAGTCTCTTATGATACTCCCACTATTCCGATTGAGAAGAATTTTGCTTATGTAGAGAGTAGTAAATTTTCTATGCTTGTAGATCATGAAAAGAATGCTTTAGGTCCTGGTTATATTGTTGAATTCATTCATGATGCTACTGAAAATTATTATGAGGGAGGAATATATGCTTGTAGGAGTTGTAATAATATCAAGTTTCCTCTCTATGTGCTTAAAGTTTTAAAGTTATGCTTGTTTTGCCTTCCTATGCTAGTTGATTATTGTTCCCATAAGTTGTTTGCTCACAAAATCCCTATGCATAGGAAGTGGATTAGACTTAAATGTGCTAGTCATATTCTTCATGATGCTCTCTTTATGTTACAATTCTTATCTTTTATGTGAGCATCATTGAAATCATCATGCCTAGCTAGGGGCCGTAAACGATAGCGCTTGTTGGGAGGCAACCCAACTTTATTTTTGCTCCTTGCTTTTTGTTCCTGTTTAGTAATAAATTAATCATCTATCCTCTGTTATGATTGTGTTTTTATGTTTAATTTAGTGTTTGTGCCAAGTAAAGCCTTTAGGATCTTCTTGGGTGATTGTTATTTGATCTTGCTGTAAAAAACAGAAAGTATGCGCTCACGAGAATAATTTTCATTTTTTTACCATAGAGCAATAAGATACCAATTCCACTTGCAGTAGATTAATAAACAAATTGCCTAGGTCTTCCTAATTTCTCAGGATTTTTGGAGTTACAGAAGTATTCAAAACCTACAGATTACTACAGATTGTTTTGTTTTTGACAGATTCTGTTTTCATCGTGTTGTTTGCCTATTTTGATGAATCTATAAGTAGTATCGGAGGGTACGAACCATAGATAAGTTGGAATACATTAGATATTACACCAACATGAATTTAGAATGAGTTCACACCAGTACCTAAGTGGTGATTTATTTTCTTATACTAACAGAGCTTACGAGTTTTCTGTTATGTTTTGTGTTGTGAAGTTTTCAAGTTTTGGGTAAAGATTCGATGGACTATGGAATAAGGAGTGGCAAGAGGATCTTATGATGTTTCTCCCCCTGTGCTCTCTTGTGATGAATTGAGTTTTCCCTTTGAAGTTATCTTATCGGATTGAGTCTTTAAGGATTTGAGAACACTTGATGTATGTCTTGCATGTGCTTATCTGTGGTGACAATGGGATATCACGTGATCCACTTGATGTATGTTTTGGTGATAAACTTGCGAGTTCCGTGACCTCGTGAACTTATGCATAGGGGTTGGCACACGTTTTCATCTTGACTCTCCGGTAGAAACTTTGGGGCACTCTTTAAAGTTCTTTGTGATGGTTGAATAGATGAATCTGAGATTGTGTGATGCATATCGTATAATCATACCCATGGATACTTGAGGTGACGTTGGAGTATCTTGGTGACATTAGGGTTTTGGTTGATTTGTGTCTTAAGGTTCTATTCTAGTACGAACTCTATGATAGATTGAACGGAAAGAATAGCTTCATGTTATTTTACTACAGACTCTAGAATAGAACGATAAGAAAGGATAACTTTGAGGTGGTTTCGTACCCTACCATAATATCTCCGTTTATTCTCCGCTATTAGTGACTTTGGAGTGACTCTTTGTTGCATGTTGAGGAATAGTTATATGATCCAATTATGTTATTATTGTTGAGAGAACTTGCACTAGTGAAAGTATGAACCCTAGACCTTGTTTCCTAGCATTGCAATGCCGTTTGTGCTCACTGTTGCCACTTGCTACCTTGCTGTTTTTATATTTTCAGATTACAAAAACCATTATCTACTATCCATATTGCACTTGTATCACCATCCCTTCGCCGAACTAGTGCACCTATACAATTTACCATTGTATTGGGTGTGTTGGGGACACAAGATACTCTTTGTTATTTGGTTGCAGGGTTGCTTGAGAGAGACCATCTTCATCCTACACCTCCCACGGATTGATAAACCTTAGGTCATCCACTTGAGGGAAATTTGCTACTGTCCTACAAACCTCTGCACTTGGAGGCCCAACAACATCTACAAGAAGAAGGTTGTGTAGTACACATCAATCGTTTTGTATGATTTGAGGCTTTACTTTTTAGTTTGCCACAATCATCCTTGCTATACACACCTTTTGAGGGAGACACGCATGAATCGTGATTTATTAGAATGCTCTATGTCCTTCACTTATATCTTTTGAGCTAGGCAAAATTTGCTCTAGTGCTTCAATTATATCTTTTTAGAACACAAAGGTGGTTTTATTTTATAGAAATTGCTGAACTCTTGTACTTCACTTATATTATTTTGAGAGTCTCTAAACAACATGGTAATTTGCTTTGGTTATAAAATTAGTCCTAATATGATAGGCATCCAAGAGGGATATAATAAAATCTTTCATATAAAGTACATTGAATACTAAGAGAAGTTTGATTCCTTATGATTGTTTTGAGATATGAAGATGGTGATATTAGAGTCATGCTAGTAAGTAGTTGTGAATTTGAGAAATACTTGTATTAAAGTTTGTGAGTCCCGTAGCATGCATGTATGGTGAACCTTTTTGTGATGAAGTCAAAGCATGCTTTATTTTTTGATTGTCTTCCTTATGAGTGGCGGTCAGGGACGAGCTATGGTCTTTTCCTACCAATCTACCCCCCTAGGAGCATGCGTGTAGTAATTTGTTTCAATGACTAATATATTTTTGCAATAAGTATGTGATTTCTTTGTGACTAATGTTGAGTCCATGGATTATACGCACTCTCGCCTTTCCGCCATTGCTAGCCTCTCTAGTACCGTGCAAAATTTGCCGGTACCATAAACCCACCACATATCCTTCCTCCAAACAGCCACCATACCTACCTATTATGGCATTTCCATAGCCATTCTGAGATATATTGCCATGCAACTTTCCACCGTTCCGTTTTTATATGACACGCTCCATCATTGTCATATTGCTTTGCATGATCATGTAGTTGACATCGTCTTTGTGGCAAAGCCACCATTCATCATTTTTTATACATGTCACTCTTGATTCATTGCACATCCCGGTACACCGTCGGAGGCATTCACATAGAGTCATATTTTGTTCTAAGTATCGAGTTGTAAGTAAATAAAAGTGTGACGATCTTCATTATTAGAGCATTGTCCCATGTGAGGAAAGGATGACGGAGACTATGATTCCCCCACAAGTCAGGATGAGACTCTGGACGAAAAAATAAATAAAATAGGCCAAAAAATGAGAGAAGGCCTAAATAAAAAAATGAGAGAAAAAGAGAGAAGGGGCAATGTTACTATCCTTTTTGCCACACTTGATCTTCAAAGTAGCACCATGATCTTCATGATAGAGAGTCTCCTATGATATCACTTTCATATACTAGTGGGAATTTTTTCAATATAGAACTTGGCTTGTATATTCCAATGACGGGCTTCCTCAAATTGCCCTAGGTATTCGTCAGCAAGCAAGTTGGATGCACACCTACTTAGTTTCTTTTTGATCTTTCATAAACTTATAGCTCTAGTGCATCTGTTGCATGGCAATCCCTACTCACTCACATTGATATCTATTAATGGGTATCTCCATAGCCCGTTGATACGCCTAGTTGATGTGAGACTATCTCCTTCTTTTTGTCTTCTGCACAACCACCGTCTATTTGATACGTCCATTTTGCATCATGTTTTCTTACTGTTATTTACAATGTTTTTATCCATAATAATGCTTTTTGGAGTAATTCTAATGCCTTTTCTCTCATAATTTGCAAGGTACACATAAAGAGGGAGAATTTCGGTAGCTGGAAATCTGGACCTAAAAAAGCTACGTCAGGCCACCTATTATGCAGAACTCCAAATGAGCTGAAACTTCACGGAGATTTTTTACGGAATATATAAGAAATATTGGAGCCAATAAGTACCAGAGGGGGGCCACCAGGTGGGCACAACCCACCTGGGCGCGCCAGGCCCCTCTGGCGCGCCCTGGTGGGTTGTGGTCTCCTCGGCCCACCTCCGATGCCCATCTTCTGGTATATAAGTGGTTTTAACCTAGAAAAAATAAGAAGAATAGTTTCGGGATGGAGCGCTGCCGTCTCGAGGCGGAACTTAGGCAGGAGCACTTTTGCCCTCCGACGGAGTGATTCTGCCGGGGGAACTTCCCTCCTGGAGGGGGAAATCATCGTCATCATCATCACCAACAACTCTCCCATCTTGGGGAGGGCAATCTCCACCAACATATTCACCAGCACCATCTCATCTCAAAACCTAGTCCATCTCTTGTATTCAATCTTGTTACCGAAACTATAGATTGTTGCTAGGGGGTGACTAGTAGTGTTGATTACATCTTGTAGTTGATTACTATATAATTTATTTGGTGGAAGATTATATGTTCAGATCCATTATGCATATTAATATGCCTTGGATCATGAGCATGTTTATTGTTTGTGAGTAGTCACTTTTGTTCTTGAGGTCACAGGACAAATCATGTCGCAAGTAATCATGTGAATTTGATATGTGTTCGATATTTTGATAGTATGTATGTTGTGATTCCCTTAGTGGTGTCATGTGAACGTCGACTACATGACACTTCACCATATTTGGGCCCAAGGGAATGCATTGCGGAGTATTAAATAGATGGTGGGTTGCGAGAGTGACAGAAACTTAAACCCCAGTTTATGCACTATTCCGTAAGGGACTGATTGGATCCTAGAATTTAATGCTATGGTTAGGATTTATCCTTGATACTTTTCCCGTAGTTGCGGATGCTTGTGGGAGGGTTAATCATAAGTAGGGGGTTTGTTCAAGTAAGAACAACACCTAAGCACCGGTCCACCCACATATCAAATTATCAAAGTAGCAAACACAAATCAAACCAACATGATGAAAGTGACTAGATGAAATTCTCGTGTACCCTGAAGAACACTTTGCTTATCATAAGAGACCGTCTTGGCCTGTCCTTTGCCTCAAAAGGATTGGGCTGCCTTGCTGCATACTTGTTACAATTATCGTTACTTGCTCATTACAGATTATCTTGCTACCAAACTACTCACTACTTACAATTTCAACACTTGTAGACAATACCTTACTGAAAACTACTTGTCATTTCCTTCCGATCTTTGTTGGGTTCAACACTCTTACTTATCGAAAAGAGCTACAATTGATCCCCTATACTTGTGGGTCATCAAGGCTATTTTCTGGTGCCGTTGCCGGGGAGTGAAGCACCTTTGGTATATGGAATTCGGTAAGGAAACATTTATATAGTGTGCTGAAATTTATTGTTACTTGTTACAATGGAAAACAATCCTTTAAGGGGTTTGTTCGGGGTATCTTCACCTCGTCCGGAACCACAATTAATTTCCCCTCAACCTACTACACCTACTGAAAATATTGAATATGAAATTCCTTCGGGTAAGATAGAACAACTGCTAGCTAATCCTTATGCTGGAGATGGAACCGAACATCCTGATATGCACTTGATACATGTGGAACAAATTTGTGTTTTGTTTAAGCTTGCAGGTTTACCCAGGGATGAAGTTATGAAAAAGGTTTTCCCTTTATCTTTGAAGGGAAAAGCATTGGCATGGTATAGGCTATGCGATGATATTGGATCATGGAATTGGAATCGTTTAAAATTGGAGTTTCACCAAAAAAATTATCCTATGCATCTAGTCCATCGTGATCGGAATTATATATAATTTTTGGCCTCGTGAAGGAGAAATTATTGCTCTAGCTTGGGGGAGGCTTAAGTCAATGTTATATTCATGCCCCAATCATGAGCTCTCAAGAGAAATTATTATTTAGAATTTTTATGCTCGGCTTTCTCGTAATGATCAAACCATGCTGGATACTTCTTGTGCTGGTTCTTTTATGAAGAAGACTATTGAATTCCGGTGGGATCTTTTGGAAAGCATTAAATGCAACTCTGAAGATTGGGAACTCGACGAAGGTAAAGAGTCAGGTATAAAGCTTAAGTATGAGTGTGTTAAATCTTTTATGGATACCGATGCTTTTCAAAAGTTTAGCACTAAATATGGACTTGGCTCTGAGATAGTAGCCTCCTTTTTTGAATCATTTGCTAATCATGTTGAACTCCATAAAGAGAAGTGGCTTAAATATCATCCACCTATTAAATAAGAAATTAAAGAATCGGTACCGGTTAAAGAAGAAACTATACTCTATAATGTTGATCCAGTTGTTCCTACTGCTTACATTGAGAAACCTCCTTTTCCTGTTAGGATAAAAGAACATGCTAAAGTTTCAACTGTTGTCAACAAAAGCTCTGTTAGAACACCTAAACCAGACGAACAAATTAGAGTTGAGCCTAATATTGCCATGGTTAAAGATCTCTTAGAAGAAGATGTGGATGGGCATGTTATCTACTTCTGTGCAGAAGCTGCTAGAATTGCCAAACCTGAAAAAGGGATAAAAATGGACCAGTTGTTGGTCTGCCTGTCATTTCAGTTAAAATAGGAGATCACTGTTATTATGGTTTATGTGATATGGGTGATAGTGTGAGTGCTATTCCTCACAAGTTATATCAAGAAATTCGGGAGGACATGGAACCTGTTGAGATAGAAGACATAGATGTTACTATTAAACTTGCAAATAGAGACACTATATCACCAGTTGAGATTGTCAGGGATGTTGAAGTATTGTGTGGGAAAACAAAATATCCTACCGATTTTCTTGTTCTTGGTACCCCACCTGATGACTTCTGTCCCATTATCTTTGGTAGACCTTTCTTGAACACAGTTAATGCTAGGATAGATTGCCAGAAACAAACTGTGGGTGTTAGCTTTCGTGATGAGTCTCATGAGTTTAATTTTTCCAAGTTTAGTAGAAATTATCATGAAAAAGAATTGCCTAGTAAGGATGAATTCATTGGTCTTGCTTCTATTGTTGTGCCACCTGCTGATCCTTTAGAGCAATACTTGCTAGACCATGAGAATGATTTACATATGCATGAAAGAAATGAAATAGATAATATTTTCTTTGAACAACGTCCTTTGCTTAAACACAATTTGCCTATTGAAACTCTTGGAGGTCCTCCTCCACCTAAAGGTGATCCTGTGTTTGAATTAAAACAATTTTTTTGACAAAAAGACTGTAAGGGAACCCCCTACAGTATAATTGGTGCAACAAACCCAAATTGCAAGTACCATGCCTTGAACCTGGGTGGGTGGGAAAGCATTAGCCCCTTCCCACCACTAGGCTATGCCTTAGTCTGCTTGAATTAAAACAATTACCAAACACTTTGAAATATGCTTATCTTGATGAAAAGAAGAAATATCCTGTTATTATCAGTGCTAACCTTTCAGAACATGAAGAAGAAAGATTATTGAAATTTCTAAGGAAGCACTGAGCTGCTATTGCATATACACTTGATGATTTAAAGGGCATTAGTCCCACTCTATGTCAGAAAAAAATTAATATGGAACCTGATACTAAACCAGTTGTTGATCACCAACGTCTGTTAAATCCAAAGATGAAAGAGGTGGTAAGAACGGAAATATTAAAACTTCTGGAAGCAGGTATAATCTATCCTATATCTGATAGTAGATGGGTAAGTCCTGTTCATTGTGTCCCTAAGAAAGGAGGTATAACTGTTGTTCCTAATGATAAGAATGAACTTATTCCACAAAGAATTGTTACAGGCTATAAAATGGTAATTGATTTCAGAAAATTAAATAAAGCTACTAGAAAAGATCATTACCCATTGCCTTTTATTGACCAAATGCTTGAAAGATTATCTAAGCACACACATTTTTGCTTCCTTGATGGATATTCTGGCTTCTCGCAAATACCTGTTTCTCAACCTGGTCAAGAAAAGACCACTTTTACTTGTCCTATTGGAACCTATGCTTATATACATATGCCTTTTGGTTTATGTAATGCACCTGCTACCTTTCAAAGATGTATGATGGCCATATTCTCTGACTTTTGTGAAAAGATTGTTGAGTTTTTCATGGATGACTTTTCTATTTATGGGAAGTCTTTTGACGATTGTTTAAGCAATCTTGATCGAGTTTTGCAGAGATGTGAACAAACAAATCTTGTCTTGAATTGGGAGAAGTGCCACTTTATGGTAAATGAAGGCTTTGTCTTGGGTCCTAAAATTTCTGAAAAAGGTATCGAAGTGGACCAAGCTAAGGTTGATGCTATTGAGAAAATGCCATGTCCCAAGGACATCAAAGGTATTCGTAGTTTCCTAGGTCATGCTAGTTTCTATAGGAGATTTATCAAAGACTTTTCTAAAATTTCTAGGCCACTCACTAATCTTTTGCAAAAGGATATTCCTTTTGTCTTTGATGATGATTGTCTTGAAGCCTTTGAAACACTCAAGAAAGCTTTTATTACTGCACCTATCATTCAACCACCTGATTGGAATTTGCCTTTTGAAATTATGTTTGATGCTAGTGATTATGTTGTTGGTGCTGTTCTAGGACAAAGAGTTGATAAGAAATTGAATGTCATTCACTATGCTAGTAAAACTCTAGGCAGTGCTCAAAGAAATTATGCTATAACTGAAAAAGAATTCTTAGCAGTGGTGTTTGCTTGTGATAAATTTAGACCTTATATTGTTGATTCCAAAGTAACTGTTCAAACAGACCATGCCGCTGTTAAATATCTTATGGAAAAAAGATGTTAAACCTAGACTTATTTGTTGGGTTCTCTTGTTGCAAGAATTTGATATGCATATTATTAAAAGAAAGGGAGTTGAGAACCCTGTAGCTGATAACTTGTCTAGGCTTGAAAATGTGCTTGATGACCCACTTCCTATTGATGATAGTTTTCCTGATGAGCAGTTAGCTGCAATAAATGTTGCTAATAGTACTCCTTGGTATGCTGACTATGCTAATTACATTGTTGCTAAATATTTGCTACCTAGCTTTACTTACCAAGAAAAGAAAAATTTCTTCTATGATTTAAGACATTACTTCTGGGATGATCGACATCTTTATAAGGAAGGAGTAGATGGTATTATTAGACGTTGTGTACCTGAGCATGAATAGGGACAAATCCTACGGAAATGTGACTCTGAAGCTTATGGAGGGCATCATGCTGGAGATAGAACTGCTCATAAGGTATTACAGTCTAGATTTTATTGGCCTACTATCTTCAAGGATGCTCGTAAGTATGTTTCATCTTGTGATGAATGCCAAAGAATAGGCAATATCGGTAAGCGTCAGGAGATGCCTATGAACTATTCACTTGCTATTGAACCTTTTGATGTTTGGGGATTCGATTACATGGGACCTTTTCCTTCCTCTAATGGGTATACACATATTTTGGTTGTTGTTGATTATGTTACTAAATGGGTAGAAGCTATCCCAACTAGCAGTACTGATCACAACACCTCTATTAAAATGCTTAAGGAAGTTATTTTCCCAAGGTTTGGAGTCCCTAGATATTTAATGACTGATGGTGGTTCACACTTTATTCATGGTGCTTTCCGTAAAATGCTTGCTAAGTATGATGTTAACCATAGAATTGCATCACCTTATCATCCTCAGTCTAGTGGTCAAGTTGAACTTAGCAATAGAGAAATAAAATTAATTTTACAAAAGACTGTTAATAGGTCCAGGAAGAATTGGTCTAAGAAATTAGATGATGCACTTTGGGCTTATAGGACAACATATAAAAATCCTATGTGTATGTCTCCTTATAAAATGGTTTATGGAAAGGCTTGTCATTTGCCTCTTGAGTTAGAACATAAAACATACTGGGCAGTTAAAGAACTCAATTATGATTTCAAACTTGCTAGTGAAAAGAGGTTATTTGATATAAGCTCATTAGATGAATGGAGAACCCAAGCATATGAGAATGCAAAGTTATTCAAAGAGAAAGTTAAAAGATGGCATGACAAAATAATTCAAAAACGTGAGTTTAAAGTCGAAGAATATGTTCTTTTGTACAACTCTCGTTTCAGATTCTTTGTAGGAAAACTCCTCTCCAAATGGGAAGGCCCCTATGTCATCGAGGAGGTTTACCGGTCCAGTGCCATCAAAATAAATAATTCCGAAGGTACTAACCCGAACGTTGTCAATGGACAACAGATAAAGCATTATATCTCAGGTATGCCTATTAATGTTGAAAGCAATATTATCCAAACTATTACACCAGAAGAACACATAAAAGAGTCCTTCCGGAACACTCCAGAATCGTCAAAATAAGGAGGTGCATAGTACGATAAGCAAACGGACTCTGAAAAATCTGCAAAAATATTTTTTATCAGTTTTGGAATATTTTAAAATTTTGGAAATAAAGAAACTTCCAGGAAGTGTCCCCTAGTGGGCACAAGGCCCCAGGGTGTGCCAGGCATGCCTGGCGCGCCCAGGTGGGTTGTGCCCACCTGGGACACCTCCCGTACTCCGTTTTTCTTCTATATGCTTGCCTTGCAAGATAAAAATTCTATATATACTTCCCTAACCTATTAACCACAGTATCACGGAGAAAATCCTCTGTTCTCTTTTCTTGCTGTTTCCAGTCAGATTTATCAAGCTAGGCATCATGTCTTCCTACTCCTCCAACCACATGGAAGAAGATGTTTGGCTGATGAAGATCGAGACAAAGCGGGAGGAGCCTACGGACACCACCAAAGGAGAATTGAGTATCAGATATGGGCACTCCCCTTGGCTTCCGCCAAGCTTGGGGAGGTGCCCCGGTATCGTATATCCCACTATCTTTTGCTTTTACTTATTTTAGTTCGATCTTTTGCTTAGATGAATAAAGTTTAGTCCGATCTTTTCTTCTTTGAGAATTTGCTTAGTGATACATAATTATTATAATGTGCAAGTTATATAATGAAGTTTAGTTTGAGTTTTTACTTTCTTTCCTTCCTTGTTGCAAATAAAGAAAAGAAAAAGAGAAAGAAAGCAAATAAAAGAAAGGAAATGGATCGATAAGATCATATACCAATCCTATGGTAGGTGATAGCACCACACAAGGAAAAGTATAAGCAAGAAAATTTTATTAGAGTTTGACAAATGTAACATTGGTCAGTGATGCAACTCATGAAAAAATTAATAAGGGAGGGGAAGATTCACATATAAATATACTATCCTAGAAATCTTTTGTGATTGTGAGCCCTCATCAAATATTATATGCCAAAATTGTTGACGTTGGACAAGGAAGACGACGTAATTGTTTATGTATGTTTATATTCACATAGAAGTCATATTGTCATAGATCCTTCAACATGTGATGTTTGCCCCCCATCTTTGCTAGCCAAAAATCCGCACCAAGTAGAGATACTACTTGTGCATCCAAAAACCCTTAAACCCGAATCTTTTTCAAGTGTCCACCATACCTACCTATGGATTGAACAAGATCCCTCAAGTAAGTTGCCATCGGTGCAAAAAGGCAATAAAAATTGCTTCTAAATATGCGAGATCTTTTAGTGCAAGAGAAAATTGAGCGTTGTATGAACTATCGGTGTTCTGGTAACGGGGGTCCCCAGACTTGCCTGCCTGCGGCCCGCGGCGTGGCTAAGCCAGCAGGCCGTACGGCCCATCTTCATCAACAAGGCATCCAAGACCCTCGTGAGAGGCCAATCCTCGTGAGGCGGACGACACGAGACCTCCTCTGGAGTGGCCTAGTTGGGCAGGCTCACGAGGAGCGGAGATATCAAGGCAAGGCAAACCTCACGAGGCTCTCGTGATGTGAGCCGAGACGATCGACACCAGGCGGGCGCCAGCGCGCGCAGCGTCCTTGTTTCCTCTTTGGTGCTAAGGAGGCCAGCGCAGGCGAGGAGTACCGAGGCATGAGGCAAAGGTTGCCATATTGGTGCAACAAGATCAAGACCAGAAGGACGGCAAGACGGAGGTCATCGTGGAGCCCAAGACGGCGTCACCACCAAAGCCTTTCGCAGGTGGAGACCACCTTTGTCAGGATGGCTTGTACTAGCTGTCCCCCTTAAAATTTGCCCATCGTTGTTGGTGTCGGCATTCTGGGAACGGGGGTCCCCAGACTTGCCTGCCTGCGGCCCGCGACGTGGCTCAGAAGGGGGCCCAGCGCGGCCCATCTTCATCAACACAGACCTAAGACCCTCGCGAGGGGCCAAGCCTCGCGGGGCGGACGACACGGAGCTTCCTCAGGCACCGCCTCATCAGGTTGGCTCGCGAGGAGGTGGAGAGATCAAGGCGGGGTACCTCACGAGGTGCCCATGACGCAAGCCATGACGACCAAAGGCGCCAGGCGGGCACCAGCCGCACAGTGTCCTCCTTTCCTCTTTGGTGCAAAGGGAGCAAGCGCGGGTGAGAGCATCAAGCAAAGGCACCCGTTTTGGTGCAACGAGACCAAGACCAGTCCAACAGCAGGGAGGAAGTCATTGTGGAGCCCAAGCCAGTGTCACCATGAGAGCCTTTGGCAGGCGAGGACCAACTTTAGTCAGGATAAGTGTACCAGATGTTCCCCTTCAAAATGGCCAATTGTTGGCGCCCTTCCCGCTCAATATTTGGAAGAGGCCCAGGGCCTTTGCCTATAAATAGGACTAGCCACCCACAGGGTAGAGGGGAGATCGGAGATCAGAGATTAGAGATCGGAGATAGGAGATCGGATCGAAATCAGAGAGAGAATCGAGAAGAGAGAGAGAGAGAAGGGTGACTGAACTCCTCCTAGCAGTTCATCCCCCCAGCCAAGAACAGACCCTCGCGAGGCTGTTCTTCCTTGTATTGCTCATCATCATCATCAGCCCAAGAGGCAATCCACCACACCACACACTGGAGTAGGGTATTACACCACAACGGTGGCCCGAACCAGTATAAACCCTGTGTCTCTTGTGCTGTTCTTTCCATAGCTTAGATCTTAGCGAGGCGGAGGGGTGCAGGTAGGTAGAAGGCGAAATCTCCGCGCGCACCCTAGTGTTCGAACCTCAAGGGTCTGCCGGAACCCGAAATCCGACATTTGGCACGCCAGGTAGGGGTGCGCCGGAATTCGTCTTCCACCACCCCGTTCTCCTCCGACCATCGCGTCCATGTCTGACGCTCGTCAGGCCCGCGCCGAGCGCCGGGCCACTCTCACTTCCCGCGTCGCCCAGACGGCTCCTATTAGGGGGTGTCTCGCCGTTCCCCGTCACCTGCCGTCAATGCCGCCACCGGCCCGGCGGGGGACGAGCAGCAAGCGTCGTCTCAGCATCCGTCCGTGCGGCAAGACGACCGCACCGCTACTCCCTCGCTCATCCCAGCTGGTTCTTCGTCCCGCGCGCTCCGCGCACCCATGGAGGCTCGAGCTGTGCTCATCGCGGCAAACGAGCTCCTGCGCTACCGTCCCGTTGACGACGTCTGCGAATAATGGCTCGACCGCATCGCCGAGATCGTCCACGCCGCAGGGGGCTCTCCTGCGCCGTCCCTTCCGCTGCACCGCACCCCGCCCGCCACGGGTGACGAAGCTCCGGGGGCGCCCCAGCCGCCTCCTCCTCAAGAAGGTGCCATGGCTCCAAGGCGCGTGGCCCCTGGGCGGAACCCGCTCCGTCAGGTGCCAGCGCGGCAAGAGCAGAGCTGCCAAGAAGTCCCTCGCCCGCAAGAAGCTGCCCGGGCACTCTCTGCTCCAGCACGTCGCGACCATGCTCCTGCTCCCGCACGTCAAGACCCCGCGCTGCTCCCAGCTGCAGCGCGTGGGGACATGCAAGACCAAGCTCTCCGTCACTGAACGCCTCCCGTGGCCACAGCAGGCTACTGTGCCTTCACCATCGAGCTATGCAGCGTCGCGTGGCCTGGCAAGTTCAAGCCAGACCTGCCTCCTTGTTACGACGGCACGACCGACCCTGCGGAGTTCCTCCAGCTCTATGAGCTGGGCATCGAAGCTGCCAACGGAGACGAGAAGGTCATGGCGAACTGGTTTCCCATGGCGCTCAAGGACGAGGCCCGCACCTGGCTCCTGAACCTGGCTCTAGGCACGATCTCCTCCTGGGATGAGATGCGCACCCGCTTCATCGCCAACTTCCAAGGTACTCGCGACCGGCCACCCGCCGTGAACGACATGCGCCGCATCAAGAAACAACCCGGAGAGACCCTGCAAAAGTTCACCCAACGCTTCAACAACGCACGCCTCAAGATTCCCAAGGTGACTGAGGAGGCCATCATCTCAGCCTTCTCCGACGGCGTGCGCGACGTCAAGATGAAGGAGGAGATGGCGATGCATGAAGACCTGTGCACTTCCTTGGAGTTGTTCAACTTGGCAACCAAGTGCGCCAGGGCTGAAGATGGGCGTCTCTCCCTCCTCGAGATGCCTGCCGCAGACCCAGAAGAGAATAAGCCCAAGGCCAAGGATGTGAAGCGCAAGGGGGCTGCCGTGCTCGCGACAGAACCAGACACCAAGCGGGGCAGAGATCAGCCCGAATCTTCCAAGGGCAGTCGGTACTGTGTGTACCACGACCTCCACACCCACAACACCAACGAATGTCAAGAGCTCCAAGCTGTGCGAGAAGGAAGGATCGGCCGTCGCCCCGACCGCGGTGACCGGGGCTACGGTTGAGGAGGAGGAAGGAACACAGGACGCTGGGAAGACCGCTGCCCGCGCCAAGGGTGGCGCGATCGACCTCGCGAGGATCGCTGGCAAGACCCGCCTCGCGAGGGAGACTGGAGAGATCGGCCTCGCGAGGATCGCCCGCCAGACAACACATGCCTCCCTCCGCTGCCGCTGCAGCCAAGGAGAAACGAGGATCGCCATCAGGACGAGGGGGCTTGGGGCTTCCAGGAGCCGCGCGCGATCGCCTGCATCCTGGGCGGAGCTCAAGCCCCAGCCTCTCAACGCATCTTCAAGCAGTTCGCCCGTGAAGTGAATGCAGTCCTTCCCGAGCTCGAAGCCACGTGCCCTCTCAGGTGGTCAGCGTGCGCCATCACGTTCAGCTCAACAGATCAGCTCAAGTGTGCAGCCACAACCGGAGTCCTCCCGATGCTTTGTTCCCCAATCATCAGCAACGTGGTGGTCACCAGGACCCTCATCGATGGCGGGGCAGGGCTCAACGTCCTGTCCGTGGAAACATTCAACAATCTCCAAGTGCCCTACAACTAGCTTCAGCCAACCAAGCCTTTCTCCGGAGTCACCGACGGCTCCACGGTCCCGATTGGGCAGGTCCGCCTCCCTGTCACCTTCGGGGCACGCGACAACTACCGCACCGAGCTCATCGACTTCGACGTCGCTCACATTCGCCTGCCGTACAACGCCATCCTTGGGTACCCAGCGCTGGCCAAGTTCATGGCCGTAATTCACCACGGCTACAACGTCCTCAAGATGCCAGGAAGTGGCGGAGTCATCACGATGCCCTGTGAAGAGAAGGACGCGGTGTGTTCCCTGGAACGAGCCTTTCAGGACGCATCGCTGGAAGACCCGGATCGCGGAAGCAGGAGGCTTCCCGAGACCGCCCCCAAGAAGAAGAAGACATCGTCCGGCCCGGCCCCTCAGGAGGCAGGCCCCTCAGGGCCCATGCCTGCCCAGGGGGAAACTCCTTCCATCGCATAGGAAAGCGCGCCCGGCGCCCTCCTCAGGCAGGGCTTGGGGGCTCTCCCCTGGAGGGCCACCGACCTGGCTAAGGTCACGAGGGAGGCGCTTGGGCACCACATGGAGGCGTGTTTCGAAGCACGTTTCCCTCAAGAAGGAGTAAGGCAAGGAGAGCCAGACCCTCAGGAGTTCGTCAGCAAGGCCATTCAGGAGCTGCAGGAGTCAAGAGTCATGAGAGGCGGCCGCCGCCTACCAGCTATGGCTCCCCATCCAGGCGAGGATGGTGGGCTGCGCGCCTGCATCGACATACCAGGGCTCAATCGAGTCGCCTCTCCGGAGCGCCTCTGGCCCTCGCGAGTGGGGCGCTGCGAAAGTCCACCCAACAGCTACGTTCGCATGCCTTACGGCTTGCCGAACGCCGCCGCCACGTACCAGCGCCTCATGAGGGGCATCATGGAGGCTCAAGAGGCCAGATGTTCCGCAGCCCTGGCGGAGATGGAGATGGTTCGCGAGGAGCCACCAGCGCCTCCGGAGCCTCTCGAGGCCCCTGGGCCTGGGGGCTCGTGAGGATCGGCTTCCGCAGCCCACCGAGTCTGCTATGCCAACACTCCTTCGTCCTCAACATCATCAGGTGACATCTTTCAAGTTTCATTTCCAGCTGGGAGCGCCCCCCAGGGCTGCATTATTCCCAGGCTGCATGGGTCCGTCCCTGCGGCATGTATCCCTTTTATTTTATGTTGTTAGCTTACCTTGTTGGGGGCGCCCCTCGGGCTGCATCATCCCCAAGTCGCTCGGGCCTGACCCAGTGATGTCTGCCTTCCCAGCATCTATTTGAATGAATCCACTCCTTCGTGGCTAATGTGTTTGACCTAGTTGCCCGCTCAACTGACGCCAACTGACGGAGCTGCTCCCAAATGGCACGATGCTTGCGCATGGGTCCGTCCCTGCAACACCGACAAACCTGAATGGATGAGCTCTAGCCGTGGCAGCCCCGCATGGCACCACCTCATCAAGCCTTCAGTGCCTCATCACCCCTCGGAAGCAACCAACGGCTGACTGTCAATTGTCATGGCAACCCCTCGTTCTTTCTGTGATGGGTCTACAGGATCTCCTAAAGGAGCTGCGTCAGGCGAGGCCCTTGCGGTGTCTCCTTCACTCTCATCCGCGTGAACCGCTTGCATGTTAAAGGGGGGGTGCCTGAGCATCGCGACTCAGGGCTCCTACTGGCTCTCCAGCCCTCACCCTATGGCCTTGTCCACGGCATCGCGACCTGGCATACCAGCGACGGCTGAGACTCGCTCGAGGGACGGGACCCGAGGACGTAGAGCAGAAAGGGGAGCAAAGGCGAGAGGGGAGGGACACGCGAGGACCTCGCCGAGGAACCTCACGCCTACCGATGCACGGACCCGGCGACACACCAGAGAGCAGCCCCTGATTCTCGAGATAAGTCACCACCCGGAAGCACCAGCTACCATGGCACCATCCCCGCACCTAATGCAATCCCGTGTTAGCGATGTCGCTCTCCTTTCTCACTGAATGACGGCTGCTTGAGTGCCAAAGGGGACCTCCTGAGCATCGCGACTCAGGGGCTCTTACCGGACCCCGGGTCGCTCACCTCCTGGCCTTGACCACGGCATCGCGACCTGGCATACCAGCGACGGCTGAAGCCGCCTTGGGACTGGGACCTGTCGGCGCAGAGCACCAAGCCCTCGTGAGGTTCGAAAGCTAGAACTGAGCTAGGACGGAATGAGCAACTCGCACAATTCTACGCAAGGGTTATATTAACAAAACAGGATCACATGCACCTTACAAGCCCCCACGGGACTCATCTTTGATTCCTCGCAGGGAACAGATCCTAAAAGGACGCTAACTACATGCGCCCCTGCAAAAGACGCCATCATCAATAGTGGGCCGTCAAGCACCGGCGCCAACCCCATCCAGATCAGAGTCGGCGACGGCCTGACGAGCCTGCCCTGCTCCAGGAGCGGCGTCGGCTTAGGGGCTCGTAGCTGTCGTCGCTCGTCTCCGGAGTCGAGAAGAGCTCGCCAGAGTCACTGGAACCTCCACCGCCTCCGCCGCCTGAGGAGCAGCCAAGGGAGCGGTCGGCGGGCCCAGTCCTCGCCGTAGCAGGGTCCCGACCACCTCTCCCGGGGCAGCACTCCAGCCGGCGCCCGTTAGCATCGAAGACCCTGAAGAACATCACCGAAGCACCGCCGTACTCCAAGTGGATCGCGAGGGCGCCTCTTGTCCTGCAAACCTGGGCGATTTTGCTCCAGCCTCGAGTCATGAAGACCTCGCCCGGGGCAATGACCGCGACCTCTACCTCGGTCGCGAGGGTGCTGCAGTCGGCGTGCTGCCGCCAAAGCTTCAGGAGTTCTCCCTGCGGGATGATGGAGGCGAAGAAGGGAGGAAGGCGAATCCAAGACTGAGGAGGCATGGCGGCGTGGAGCACGAACTCTCGGGAGGAGCCCTTGGTGTGGACCCCAGGGGGGACGACCCACACCTTCGTGACCCGTCGGTGCCGACGGCGGCGGCGCCCGTGGCGATCGGCATCGACTCCTTCAGAGCCCTCGATGTGGGCGTACAAGGGAAGCGGGAACCCCGGCGGTGGCCGTTCGCACCAGGGCCTCGACACCACCTGATGGTCCCCCTCATCCCGGCCGCGGAGGGCGAGCCGTTTCTTCGGTAGGAGCGGGTCTGGTTCCTCTCGGGGAGCCTTTCCCTTCTCTGCCGTCGAGAACCGGCGGATTGGAGCCATCGCAGCAAGACGGAGCAAGGACCGGGAAGAAGGAGAAGCAAGAAGGGATGGACTGGAAGGGCACGCGCCGTTCCGTACTTATGGCCGGCGAAGGCCAACCGCCGACCTCCACGATCGCAGGTAATCATGACCCACTTTGCATGCAGGGAATTGTCCAGTCTGTGCAGTTGCCGAGGCACCGTGGGAAGTGGAGATGCCCACGTCCAATCAACCGCCACCCGGCGCCCAAGGCCGCAGGCTGTTAGGGCCCGCGGCGATTCGCTCTTGCCCTTCCGCCTCCCTGCACGGCCAAGTTCGGACGTGCCTTGGGCCCGGGGGCTACTGTCGGTGTTCTGGGAACAGGGGTCCCCAGACTTGCCTGCCTGCGGCCCGCGGCGTGGCTCAAAAGGGGGCCAGCGCGGCCCATCTTCATCAACACAGACCCAAGACCCTCGCGAGGGGCCAAGCCTCGCGGGGCAGACGACACGGAGCTTCCTCACACACGGCCTCATCAGGCTGGCTCGCGAGGAGGCGTAGAGATCAAGGCGGGGTACCTCATGAGGTGCCCGTGACGCAAGCCATGACGACCAAAGGCGCCAGGCGGGCGCCAGCCGCACAGTGTCCTCCTTTCCTCTTTGGTGCAAAGGGAGCAAGCACAGGACACCACACACTGGAGTAGGGTATTACACCACAATGGTGGCCCGAACCAGTATAAACCCTGTGTCTCTTGTGCTGTTCTTTCCATAGCTTAGATATTCGCGAGGCGGAGGGGTGCAGGTAGGTAGAAGGCGAAATCTCCGTGCGCACCCCAGTGTTCGAACCTCAAGGGTCTGCCGGAACCCGAAATCCGACAGTTGGCTCCCTTCCCACTCAATATTTGGGAAGAGGACCAGGGCCTATATAAGTAGAGCTAGTGACCACAATAGGAGAAGGAGGAGTTCATCCAGTACTCACCCACACAAGTTAGCCAAGCACAAGAACACCTCAACCTGAGGAGGCTGTTCTTCCCCTTGTATTGTTCATCATCAGCCCAAGAGGCAATCCACTACCACCACACTGGAGTAGGGTATTACACCACAACGGTGGCCCGAACCAGTATAAATCTTGCGTCCTTCTGTGTTGCGAGTTGGTCGAGTTCGTCTACGAGATCTTAGCGAGCTAGGGCGTAGATCGGTGGGAGGAAAAGACTTCGCGCGCACCCCAGTGTTCGAACCTTAAGCGGTTGCTGGAACCCCACATCGGACATTTGGCGCGCCAGGTAGGGGTGCGTCGTAGCTTCCCTTCCATCAGTTCGTCGCTCCGTCGCTCCATCATCTCCATGGCTAGCTGGTTCCCCATGGCCCTCGCCAGTGAGCCGTGCACCTGGCTGCTCGGCCTCCCTGGATCCACGGTGGCCCCCTGGGGGGAACTCCGTGACCTCTTCGCCACTCGCTACGCGGTGCCGGCGCACCACACAGTCGCGGCCCTGCTGGGCGGCTTTCAAGCACCACCATCAGACCGCCACGCCAAGCCGTTCCTCCGTCAGATCGGGGCCACCTCCAGGAGCCCGGGGGCTCCGCCGGGTTGGGCTGCGCCAGAGGCCAACCTCACCTTCGGCTCAGAAGACCACCCCGACTCCACCGCCGGCTCCGGAATGCTCCTGATGCTCTGCACGCCCACCATCTGCAACATGGCCGTCACCAAGACCCTCATCGACGGCGGTGCTGGCCTCAACTTTCTCTCCGTAGAAGCCTTCAGCCTCCTACATGTGCCACTCGAGCGGCTCGGCCTCAGCGAGCCCTTCTCGGGAGTGGGTGGTGGAGCTGCCCACTCTCTGGGGCAGATCCGCCTCCCTGTCACCTTCGGCACACGCGACAACTACCGCATCGAGCTTGTGGACTTCGACATCGCTCGCATTAGTCTCCCGTATAACGCCATCCTCGGGTATCCGGCTCTCGCTCAGTTCATGGCGGCAACTCACCCGGCTTATAACCTCATGAAGATGCCAGGGAGCAAGGGCATCCTCACCATCAAGGGGGACACTAAGGAGGCCGTGATGGCGCTTGGGTTCGCCTTCAAGACCGCGGCGGCAGCACAACCCGCCGATGCTGGTACCCCTGCAGCCAGGAAGGCCGCGCCCACCAAGAAGAAGCAGTTGTTCACCCAAGACGAGGCGGAAACCAAGTAGGTTCTAGTCATCGAGGACGGGTCTTCAGGAGCCACCTTTACCATAGGAGCCAACCTTGACCCGGAACAAGAAGAAGCCCTGGTGAGGTTCTTGCGCGCGAACAAGGAGATATTCGCGTGGGAGCCCAATCAGCTGGTAGGGGTCCCGAGGGAGGTGATCCAGCATCATCTAAGGGTGTGCCCCAACATCCGTCCCGTGAAGCAGCGAGCAAGACGGCAATCCACTGAGAAGCAAGCCTTCATCGTCCAAGAGACACGCAAGCTGGAAGCGGCAGGTGCCATCCGAGAGGTCCGATACCCCGAATGGCTGGCGAACCCTGTCATAGTGCCGAAAAAAGGTGAGAAGGAACGGATGTGGGTCGACTTCACCAATCTTAACAAAGCCTGCCCCCAAGATCCATTCCCACTCCCGCGCATCGACCTGATTGTCGACTCCACCGCCGATTGTGACCTGCTGTGCTTCCTGGATGCGTTCTCAGGGTATCATCAAATCAAGATGGCGGTGGAAGATGTGGAGAAGACGACCTTCCTGATACCATGTGGGGTGTACTGCTACACCTGCATGCCCTTCAGGCTGCGCAAAGCGGGTGTCACCTTTCAGCGGTTGATGCACATCGCTCTGGGGCGGCATCTCGGGAGAAACGCAGAGGCCTACGTCGATGACATAGTGGTCGAGTCTTGCGAGGCGAGGACATTGATTCAAGACATGGAGGAGACCTTCGAGAGCCTGCGCCAGGTGAACTTGAGGATCAACCCGGAGAAGTGAGTGTTCGGCGTCCCCTCCGGCAAGCTGCTGGGATTCCTCGTATCCCACAGAGGGGTCGAGGCTAACCCGGAGAAGATCAAGGCCATCGAGGACATGAGCCCACCATAGATCCTCAAAGATATGCAGAAGCTAGCGGGGAGGGTGACTGTGTTAGGGCGTTTCATCTCCAAATTGGGAGAGCGCGCCTTACATTTCTTCAAGCTCATGAAGAAGAAGGGCCCGTTCGAGTGGAACCCGGAGGCCAACCGGGCCTTCCAAGACCTCAAGAAATACCTTACTAGCCCCCAGTGATGGTGGCACCATGGCCCCTCGAGCCTCTGGTACTCTACCTTACTGCCACCCCATACTCCACCAGTGCGGTGTTGGTGGCGGTTCGGGAGGAGCGCCAAGCAGTGGAAGGGCTGAAGTGGCGCGGGGTCAGGAAGGCGCATCAAAGGCATCAGCAGTGGAAGGCCAAGCTCAGCAGGGCGGCATCACAAAAGCCCCTGAGGACAATCGGGTCTCAGGGATCCTTCCACCTCAAGATATGCCCCGATCTCCGCAGGACCCGAGACTCGACAGTATGCCAGCCCTCGTCGAACACCCGGTGAACTTTGTCAGCACCATACTACGGGACGCAAGAGCACGCTTCCCCATGCCCCAGAAACTCCTGCTCGCACTCCTGGTGGCCTCGAAGCAAGCTGCAACACTACTTCCAGGGCCACCCCATCAAGGTCGTCTCAACCTACCCATTGGAGAGGGTACTTAGGAGCCCTAACTCAGCTGGAAGGGTCGCTGAGTGGAACATCGAGTTGCAAGCATTCTAGTTGGAGTTCATCACTACCAGGGTCATCAACGGGGCGCACTCGCTGACTTTGTGGCAGAATGGACGGATGCCCCGACACTTGAGGAAGGAGAAGACCGGTCCACCTTCCCAGGAAGTGAGGCTCCAGACGGTTGGGTCATGTATTTCGATGGCGCCTTCGCACACCAGGGCGCGGGGGCTGGAGCAGTGCCCATCTCTCCTACCCAGGACAAGCTCTACCACGCTGTGCAACTCTGCTTTCAGCACGACGAGAAGGTCCCCAACAATATCACCGAATACAATGGCCTCATAGCTGGCCTGAAGGCTGCGGTGGCTCTAGGGGTGAAGCGCCTCACCGTCAGAGGCGACTCACAACTCCTCGTCAACTTGTCCAACAAGGTGTACGAGCCAAAGGACGAGCATATGGAGGCCTATCTCGCGGAGGCACGCAAGATGGTCAGTTCTCGGGCCTGGAGCTGCAGCACGTGCCTCGTGGCACCAACAAGGAAGCCGACGACATCGCCAGGAGAGCATCCAAGCGGAAACCGCAGGAGCCAGGCGTCTTTGAGGAGCGGCTCTTCAAGCCATCAGCTGCGCCATCTCTTTCAAGCACGACTCAACCTCGGGAGGAGCTCCCTGAGCCTCCGGCCATGGGAGCCCCAGCCTGTGGCCCGACCTCAGGAGCTCGGCTGCTCTTGGCGCTTGAGCCCCAGGAGGAATGCTGGACCAAGGAATTCAAGGAGTACTTAACGCACAGGACGCTGCCGGAGAAGGAAGAGGAGGAGGAGCGCGTGGCCCGGCAAGCCACGGCATACTGTATCCAAGATGGCGAGTTATACAGGAAACGACCGAACGATGTCACGCTGCACTGCATATCCAGCGATCAAGGAAGGGAGTTGCTGATTGACATACACGGCGGGGACTGCGGACACCACTCGTCGTCATGGACCCTCGTCGGCAATGTGTTCCGCAGTGGATTCTACTGGCCTACAACACTCAACAACGCGGCCGAGCTGGTGAAATCCTACGAAGCTTGCCAATTCCATGACAAGCAAATCCATTAGCCAGCTCCGGGCCTTCAAACTATCCCACTCACATGGCCGCTCCCGGTCTGGGGGCTGGATATCCTAGGCCCGTTTCCTCGGGCGCCAGGGGGCTACCGTTACCTCTACGTCGCCATCGACAAGTTAACCAAGTGGGCGGAAGTGGAAGCCGTCCGTACCATCCCAGCCGGCTCTGCTGTCAAGATCATCAAGGGCCTCGTAAGATGCTTCGGGGTCCCCAACTGCATCATCATAGATAATGGTTCGCAGTTTACTAGCAACCTCTTCAAAACCTATTGTGCTAATCTTGGAACGCAGATCTGCTACGCTTCGGTGGCCCACCCTAGGAGTAATGGTCAGGCCGAACGTGCTAACGCGGAGTTCTTGAGGGGCCTCAAGACCAAGACCTTCAAGAAGAAGCTGGAGGCCTATGGCAGGGGCTGGCACAACGAGCTCTAGTTCGTACTGTGGTCCACCCGAACCACCGCCACCAAGCCAACAGGAGAGACTCCATTCTTCCTCGTCTATGGAGCTAGAGCGGTCCTTCCTCACGAGGTCAAGCATCGCTCCGCACGGGTCCTGGCGTTCAACGAAATGCCGCAGGACGCCACGCGGGGGATGGACTTCATGCTAGGGGAGGAACGTCGCCGCAAAGCTGCACTACGGGCGGCAAGGTACCAGCAAGCACTGCGGCGATACCACTGCCGCAACATCTGCTCCAGGACACTCGAGATGGGTGACCTAGTCCTAAGGCGGGTCCTATCCAGGGAAGGGCTGCATAAGCTTTCACCAATGTGGGAGGGCCCGTTTAAGGTCGTCCACATGTCCAGGCCTGGCGCCGTGCGCCTGGAGACACAAGACGGGGTACCAATCCAAAACGCCTGGAACATTCAGCACCTCAGGAAGTTCTACCCTTGAAGCAAGGCCAGAGCCTGTGAAGCAAGGCCCAGAGCCTATGAAGCAAGGCCCAGAGCCTGTGAAAAAGGCCCGGTGCCTGTGAAGAATCGTCGCCCGTGACACTCTCACATAATAATGAGTTGGGGTTGTACACGCCCCGGAGTCTCAAGAGTGCCGGCCTCAGGCCCTGGGGCTCCTGCCCATGCCTAGTGGCAGCACTTAGCTCCGCGCTGGTGAGAAGACTTGAAGACTAGATTAGGTGCCGGACGCGGCTTTTCATTTGCTTTCCGCAGTTGGCTCGCTTTTCCTTAATCGAAGTTTGCTTTTGGCATTCCTTGCTGATCTGACCCCCTCACCTCTCATTGCATTTTTTGTCTCGGATTTGCTCGTGTTCTCTCCCTCGCATGCCTCGCGAGGGGGCTAGGTAGGTGCCCTCGCGAGAATTTTTCTCCCTTCGCCGCCTTATCGCGAGCCACCCTCGTTCCAGCCCAAAAGCTGGCATGCTTCTCCTAGTCCGTACCCCTCGGGTACGGCGATACAAAGCGCCAGGTCAGGGCCAGGGTGAACGACGAATCTTTTAACACACTTCCTAACGAGTTTTTGTAGTTCCCGAGCGAATGCAGGCCACCAAGGCAAGATTGACACGATGAAATGAGCGCCTCGTGAGGAAGAGGGTGTCCCGAATATACCAGGGACTTATCAAGTCGTGAAGTTGCCGAGGCAGCATGGGGAAGCGGAGACGCCCACGCCAAATCAACCACCACGCGTCAACCGAGGCCGCAGGCTTTTGGGGCCCATGGTGCTCCATCCTTGGCCCTTGGCTTTGCCACAAAGCCAAGCCCGAGCGCACCTTGGGCCGGGGGCTACTATCGGCATTCTGGGAACGGGGGTCCCCAGACTTGCCTGCGTGCGGCCCGCAGCGTGCCTAAGCCAGCAGGCCGTACGACCCATCTTCATCAACAAGGCATCCAAGACCCTCACGAGGGGCCAAGCCTCGCGAGGCGGACGACACGAGACCTCCTGAGGAGTCCTGGATTAGGGGGTCTCCGGACAGCCGGACTATATCCTTTGGCGGGACTGTTGGACTATGAAGATACAAGATTGAAGACTTTGTCCCGTGTCCGGATGGGACTTTCCTTGGCGTGGAAGGCAAGCTTGGCAATACGGATATGTAGATCTGTTCCCTTGTAACCGACTCTGTGTAACCCTAGCCTCCTCCGGTGTCTATATAAACCGGAGGGTTTAGTCCGTAGGACAACACACAATCATACCATATGCTAGCTTCTAGGGTTTAGCCTCTATGATCTCGTGGTAGATCAACTCTTGTAATACCCATATCATCAAGAATAAATCAAGCTGGACGTAGGGTATTACCTCCATCAAGAGGGCCCGAACCTGGGTAAACATCATGTCCCCTGCCTCCTGTTACCATCCACCTTAGACGCACAGTTCAGGACCCCCTACCCGAGATCTGCCGGTTTTGACACCGACATTGGTGCTTTCATTGAGAGTTCCACTGTGCTGTCACCATAAGGCTCGATGGCCCCTTTGATCATCGATAATGATGCGGTCCAGGGTGAGGTTTTCCTCCCCGGACAGATCTTCGTATTCGGCGGCTTCGCACTGCGGGCCAATTTGCTCGGCCATCTGGAGCAGATCGAGAGCTACGCCCCTGGCCAGTAGGTCAGGTTCGGAAACTTAAACTACACTGCCGACATCCGCGGAGACTTGATCTTCGACGGATTCGAGCCCATGTCAGGTGCGCCGCACAATCACGATGAGCATGACGTAACTCTGCCATCGGACAGTGTTCGGGAGATCGCATCTGCAACTACTCCGGCCTTCAATCCGGAGCGAATTGCGCCATCCGACGACGGAGGGATGGACCTCGCGATGGAGGCCGCACTCTCAGTGGCGATGGAGCCGGATACTGACTTCACCCCTTATGAGAGCTGTGTTGCTGAACCATTGGATTCATCTCCGGCCACGGACTCCGAGCCGCCTGCATCCGTGCCTATCGAATCCGATTGGGCGCCGATCATGGAGTTCACCTCCGCAGATATCTTTCAGCACTCGCCTTTCGGCGATGTGCTAAATTCATTAAAGTCTCTCTCCTTGTCAGGAGAACCTTGGCTGAACTATGTCCGGCTAGAATGGGATGCGGACGACGAAGAAATTTGCTGCCCACCCACCACCCACTTAGTAGCCTCAGCCGACGATTTAACCGACATGCTCGATTTCGACTCCGCGGACATGGACAACATGGACGACGATGCAGGAGAGGAACAGGAGCTAGTGCCCACAGGCCACTGGATAGCCACTTCATCACATGACATATACATGGTGGATACACCCAAAGAAAACAATGACGAGGAACGGGAAGAGACAGCGGAGGACGACCCCTCCAAGAAGCAAACAAAGCGTCGGCGTAGACGCCACTCCAAATCCCGCCTCGGCCAAAACAGCGATAACAGCGCGAGAGAAAATAACACTCCAGTCGACTCCAGATGAAATGACGACCACATTGCCCCGGCGGCAGAGCACGATGAAGCTGCAAACGGCGAACATAGTACGGATCCGACGTCCGAACACGGCGATGCCAAGGATAAACCTCAACAAACCCCCTCTGGGGAGGAAAACAGTCCGGACAAAGATGCACACATCATCCCGGAAACGAACTTGGAGCAAGAGAACCTCCACAGAAGGCTTATTGCCACAACGAAGAGTCTGAAGAAATAGAAGCAAAGGCTTAAGGCCGAACAGAATATGCTCAACAGCAGGTGGAACAAAGTGCTCGACAACGAAGAAAAGTATGGTGGAGGTTACCACACAAAGAGCTATCCAAAGCGTAAGCTATTACCCGAATTCAACGATGAGGCCTTAGAGCCCATACAGCCGAAAAATAAAATGGCCAACCGGCCGGATCAACCACCGTGTGACCGTGATAGAGCGGCTAACAAGGTCGCACATAAGCCAACACACGACCTACGTGAGGACTTGCGCCAAAAATCCAGTATGACCAGATCCATCTATGGATCTAGGAAGCGCGCTCTGGCACAAAATCAAAATCAAATACTACAACCGTCCAAACGCCATGATACAACCAAATACAGGGGTGCCACACACCCCCTATGTTTCACCGATGAGGTGCTAGATCACGAATTCCCAGAAGGATTCAAACCAGTGAACATAGAGGCGTACGACGGGACCACAGACCCAGGGGTCTGGATTGTGGAGTTTATCCTCCATATCCATATGGCCCGTGGAGACGATCTCCATGCCATGAAGTACTTGCCCCTCAAGCTTAAAGGACCAGCTCGGCACTGGCTGAAAAGCCTCCCTGAAAATTTAATTGGAAGTTGGGAGGAGCTCGAGGACGCTTTTCGGGCTAATTTTCAAGGGACCTATGTCCGACCTCCGGATGCGGACGATTTAAGTCATATAATTCAACAGCCCGGAGAGTCAGCCTGAAAGCTTTGAAACAGGTTTCTCACTAAGAAGAACCAAATCATCCGCAGACGAATGGCTCGCCAGACACCTCGGCGAAGAAAAGCCGAGAACAATGGCAGCCCTGACAAGCCTCATGACCCGCTTTTGTGTGGGCGAAGATAGCTGGTTAGCCCGTAGTAGCACTAGCGACCCAAGCACATCCAAAGTCAGGGATGGCAATGGAAAACCACGACACAGTAAAAACAAGCGTCGAAATAAAGAAGACAGCCCAGATAATACGACGGTCAACGCCAGATTCAGGGGCTCTCGACCAGGTCAGCAGAAAAAGCCTTTCAAAGGAGCAGAGATGGACCGTCTAGCCTAAACAAGATTCTCTACAAACTATCTCAGATTCATGGCACCCCCGATAAACCTGCAAATCACACCCACAGAGAATGCTGGGTCTTCAAGCAGGCCTGTAAGCTAAATGCCGAACACAGGGGGGAGACACCAAGCAAAGACGAGGACGAACCTCGCCAGCAAAGCACTGGAGGATAGAAAAAATTCCCACCAGAGGTTAAAACAGTAAACATGATCCATGTGATGAAGAGGAGAATCAAACATGCACTCCGAGACATACGCGCCATGGAGCCCGTCACCCCTAAGTTCAACCCCTGGTTGGCCTGCCCAATTACTTTTGATCGCGGAGATCATGCGACAAGCATCTGGCATGAAGGATTGGCTGCCTTGGTGTTAGACCCAATAATAAACGGATACCACCTCACACGAGTCCTTATGGAAGGCGGCAGTGGTCTAAATCTGATATATCAGGACACAGTCCGCAAAAATGGGGATAGACGTGACAAAAATAAGCCATAGTAATACTACCTTCAAGGGAGTAATACTAGGCCCAGAGGCCCGCTGTACGGCCTATCTATTACTAGAGGTTGTATTCGGTTCTCCCGGCAACTTCCGACGAGAAAAGTTAACATTCTACATCGCTCCATTCCGAAGTGGCTATCAAGCACTACTCGGAAGAGCGGCTTTCGCTTGTCTTAATGCAGTACCGCATTACGCTTCTCTCAAGCTTAAGATGCCCGGCCCACGTGGTACCATCACAGTTAGTGGAAATATTGAGCGTTCTCTACGGCGAAAGAATGTGCGGCGGCCTTAACAGCCGAGCACTAGACGGCCTCACCAACCAGAATAAAGGACAGGCCGTCAAGACCACGGACACGGTTAGACGAGTCCGGTGCATCACTACATATACATGAGATTGGTTTGATGGTTAAACCCTCATCGATGGTACCAGGGGTTTCCCCGCGTGTAATCAGGGATAGTTCGGCTCAACTTGACTTACCTTGAATTTCAATGGTTTATTAATAATAGCCAATTTTCTGGCACGACAACTTTCACCTAAGTTCTTCTTTTTTTATAGATGACAATCGTGCTACACCCGTCCAGGACACGGCACAACGGAGACACAGGCGCAGACGTGCAACAGGGACCCGCTCAAAGGTTTCTTTTTAGATTAAGACCGTGCGTAAACCTTTTTTACTATCTCTTGTTGTTCACATCCTCCGGATACTCAATACAACTGAGAAGGATGCTGACGTTATTGGCATGTGGCCACGTCAGGATATTGCATGTACCTAGACACTCGGGGTTTATTATTAAGGGCATTGTTCAGCCTGCATATATTATAAAGACTGAATACCTTAGGGAGTGTTCGGCGTCGCGAGTTTGGCCATATATGCATCAGCTCCGAATCATGTCTTTGGTCAAATGTTGGGTTTGCCCGGCTCCCGTATTTTTCTACCTTATGTTCCACTCTATCGGCTAAGGCGGCACCGGGAGAACTACTGCGATTGTGCCCTGGTTCATCCGGATGAGCACCTCAATAGAGAAAGCCGAAAACTGACTATCATGATAAAGCGCGAGACTGGTCAACCACTCGATGACTTAGCGGAATCTTCAGGATTCCTCCGCATTAATGAAGGGCCGTTTCCCGGTCACATACGTACGCGCCCCGTATTTGGACGAGCGCGGAAGTACCAGGGGCTATATACTAGTCCCACCATCAAATTCCTATGGCTAAGTGAAAGTGTTAAAGCAATATAGTCCAATTGCCTCGTTCACTGTGCTACCACCTCCTTCATGGACCAAGACATTGGATCAAGTGTGAATACACGTTTTTTGCAAACACCCCCGCATTATATGCGTGGGGGCTGAAGCCGACGACTGCAATCTTTCAGGTTATATACATATATACATAAACGGCCGCACATGAGGCATCATAATACTTTCAGGCAAAAGTATAAACACAGCCTTTATAAATCAAATAAAACATTGTTTTCACAATGGGAATACATGTCACTAGAACATAATATTCTTCGAGCATTGAGCCTCTATCAAACGAGCGCCTTCAAGGACTTCTTCAAAGTAGTGCTCGTCAGCTACTCGGCCTACGGCCGAACCCTGTGTTGCAATAGTGGTGGCCTCCATCTCTGTCCAGTATGTCTTGACACGGGCAAGTGCCATCCGTGCACCCTCTATGCACCCCGACCTCTTCATAGCGTCGATGTGCGGCACAACACCGAGGAATTGTTGCACTAAACTAAAGTAACTATTTGGCCTTGGCCCTTCCGGCCACAGATGATCCACAACAGACCTCATGGCTAGTCCGGACAACCTATGGAGCTCGGCCCACTCGGCCATTCGCTCATTCAACAGCAGCGGACACACTAGAGCAACTGTGACCAGAACAACTTTTCCACTTCACGATCTTTTTGATCCTTGAAGTACTCGGCCGCATCAGTAGCACTTGCTGCCAAATCCACATATGTGTCTGCGGAACTCCATAGTTGATGAAGAGGGGCATACTCCGGATCTCCGAACTTCGTCCGCAACAAAAAGGGCTTCCCAGCTGCGATATCTCCAGCTTGAAGCAGCTCCTCCTTCGCCGCTCTGATTTTGGAGCGGGCTTCCTTGGCTTCTACCATGGCCTTCTCCAGGTCCGTTGCCTTCGCTCGACTTTCTTTTTCAAGAAGCTGGTATCGGTCGGCGGCATCTTTCAACTCAATGGCCATCTTGGCTATTCTTTCCTTGCTTTGGCAATGCGCGGCCTTTTCAGCCCTCAGCTCTTCGACCGCCTTTAGAGCGGCCGCATTGCTATTCCTGGCTTGTTCCTTGGCTCGGGCAAGTTCCGCCCAAAGGGTCTCCATGGCGGCAGCTCCATCTGCAGTCAAAAACATATTATAGATACTGGCATCATGCTCCTCTTACTATGTGTTGATCGCCAGAGAAATCACATACCCTCTGCCTCGTCGAGCCGCTTGTTGACAAGTGCGATGTCGGCGTCTGCCGCATCAAATTGCCGCTTCAGCTCGGCAAACTCATCAGTCTGGCTAGCCACCGGACCTTCAGCCACCTACACATGAAGGCGATCTGATTATTACCCGGTACTATGATCCTCTATTTGTTGCCGTTCTCAACGTCAACCAGAGTCTCAGGGGCTACTATCTGCATAGGGCACACCTAACGTGTGCGGTACTGTCAAAAACATACACTATTTAACGTACCTCAAAGCCTTTCAGCAGACTCATAAAAGCTTCATGCAACCCGCTTTTGGTGGATGAAATCCTTTCAATCACTGTACACATTAGCGTACGATGCACTTCCGAGAAGGCCGCTTGCTCCAGAGGATCATTCAGTGCGTCCGACCGCACACCTTACGGTTCCGGACTATTTCTATTGCTCTCTTTAGGAGCCGAATACTGGGGACTTCGGGTGGCCAAAGGATTACCCTCTGGCCTTGGCGGATCAAGAGAAACCCTCCGCGACGACACTTCAGAGTCGCCCGCCTCATGAGGCGGGGTGGCAGGGGGAGGTGTTTCGCTCTCCATCATCTCTGGAAGAAGATCCCCTGAAGATGAATTCCGTCGACAAGGGCTATGATCCGAACTGCAAGACATATGCTTCGCTTATTATCTTCAGAAGTAATGTAAGGTATTTTTACTATTAAGTACTTTTTGTTTACTTACAGCTCGGTAGAGGGCTGATCCCCTTGTGGACACTGTGCGGCAAGAGTACCCTCCGAGGCAGGACCCTCTGGCAGAGATTTCTTCCCCCGTTTGGAAACCTTTATTTCCGGGTCTTCAGAGGTGGTCCTCTTCCTTCCTTGGGGCGAGGGAATTTCAGATTCTTCTCCCTGGTTATCCTCCTTCACGGAGGCGCTAATTCCCCCGGTTTGGATGAATAATGAGTGAGGCCTGCTTTCAGCCTCTTTATTCCCCCTTTATCTTCCTTAGAGGGCGCCTGATAAGGCGCCGGCTCGAGCATTCTGTCTAGTACTGGATTTGCTAAGCCATCGGGAAGGGGGGCCGAACACCTGATCATATTCACCTTTGTTATCCAGTCCTGGTCAAAGAGCGACTTTTCATAATGATGTTATGATAAATAGAAAGATAACGTGTTCGGCCATGGGATTACTTACTTGGGTATCGGGGCGATTACAGCTCAGGCCCGCATCCTCGGTGGTGTCCGGACACTCTATTTGGGGTCCGAAGAACAATTTGTACATCTCTTTGAGCGTCATGCCGAGGAAGTGCTGAATAGTTCGCGGTCCTTCCGGCTTGAATTTCCACATACGAAGGGGTTGACGTTTGCAAGGCTGGACTCGACGAACTAGCATGACTTGCATTTCCACGACCAGGCAGACATCTCTCTCAAGGAGATCTCGGATGCGACTCTACAATATCGGCACATCATTTACTGGCCCCCAGTTCAGCCCCTTGCTGATACATAACGTCAATTGTGGTGGGGGCCTGAGCGAAAGGCAGGGCGGCTACCCACTTGGCACTTCAGGGAGCTGTGATATAAAACCATTCCCGCTACCCACTTGGCACTTCAGGGGCGGACACCTCTGGGAAGGAACCCTCTGGCCATGGAGCATCAGTGCTTTTGCTTATTACGGCACCTTCGCACTCTATGTGCCGCCCCTCGATCATCTTCGACTTCACATTGAAAGTCTTGAGCCACATGCCGAAGTGTGGGGTAATGCGGAGGAAGGCCTCACACATGACGATGAACGACGAGATGTGAAGGAGGGAATCCGGGGCCAGATCATGGAAATCTAGCCCATAATAGAACACGAGCCCCCTAACAAAGGGATCCAGAGCGAGGCCTAGCCCTCGGAGGAAGTGAGAGATAAACACAACACTCTCGTTGGGTTGGGAGTGGGGATGACTTGCCCTCGGGCAGCCAGCCCGTGTGAGATTTCGACGGTCAGATACCTGGCCTCTCTCAGCTTCTTGATGTCCTCCTCTATGACAGAGGAAGGCATCCACCGACCTAGGAGGTTGGATCGGGACATGGTTGAAGGTCCGAAGCGCCTGACCTGAGTTGCGGGTGTTGGAACTCGAGGCGAGGGAAGGATTCGATTGAGCACGAGAGGGCAAAAGGGATAGGCCTTGGCCTCTTTATAAAGAGGATGAATATCAAGCGTCCTCCTCATGGCCGTTTGGGACTTGCCTAAAATCGAAGAGTCATACCAACGGGCACGATTGGGTTGCCCACGTTCGTATTGATGAGAATCCCGTAATAAGGGGGACACGATCTCTTCTTTGACAAGACGTGTCAGGGAAACCGCCTCGCAATATGTGCGGTGCTGGTTGATAAAAATGGTTTGAATAAAGACCGGTCCATGACATGATGTCATGCTGTCAAAACATGTTAGCAGATTAGATTTGTGGAAATATTACTCTCTCTACGGTGGTATGTGGAACTTGTTTTGCAGAACCGGACACTATCCTTGTGTTCGAAATCTTCTATGGAGTATTCAGAGGAGGAACCCGCCTTGCAATGCCGAAGACAAAACCGCGCGCCGGACTCATCGTCATTGAAGCCTGGTTCAGGGGCTACTGAGGGAGTCCTGGATTAGGGGGTCTCCAGACAGCCGGACTATATCCTTTGGCCGGACTGTTGGACTATGAAGATACAAGATTGAAGACTTCGTCCCGTGTCCGTATGGGACTTTCCTTGGCGTGGAAGGCAAGCTTGGCAATACGGATATGTAGATCTCCTCCCTTGTAACCGACTCTGTGTAACCCTAGCCCCCTCCGGTGTCTATATAAACCGGAGGGTTTAGTCCGTAGGACAACACACAATCATACCATAGGCTAGCTTCTAGGGTTTAGCCTCTACCATCTCGTGGTAGATCAACTCTTGTGATACTCATATCATCAATATAAATCAAGCAGGACGTAGGGTATTACCTCCATCAACAGGGCCCGAACCTGGGTAAACATCGTGTCCCCTGCCTCCTGTTACCATCCGCCTTAGATGCATAGTTCGGGACCCCTACCCTAGATCTGCCGGTTTTGACACCGACACCTCCTCTGGAGTGGCCTAGTCGGGCAGGCTCACGAGGAGCGGAGATATCAAGGCGAGGCAAACCTCACGAGACTCTTGTGACGTGAGCCACGACGATCGATACCAGGCGGGCGCTAGCGCGCGCAGCGTCCACGTTTCCTCTTCGGTGCTAAGGAGGCTAGCGCAGGCGAGGAGTACTGAGGCATCAGGCAAAGGTTGCCATATCGGTGCAACAAGACCAACACCGGAAGGACGACAAGATGGAGGTCATCGTGGAGCCCAAGGCGGCGTCACCACCAGAGCCTTTCGTAGGCGGAGACCACCTTTGTTAGGATGGCTTGTACTAGCTGTCCCCCTTCAAATTTACCCGCCGTTGTTGGCTCCCTTCTCGCTCAATATTTGGGAAGAGGACCAGGGCCTATATAAGTAGAGCTAGCCACCACAGTAGGAGAAGGAGGAGTTCATCCAGCACTCACCCACACAAGTTAGCCAAGCACAACAACACCCTAACCTCGGGAGGCTGTTCTTCCCCTTGTATTGTTCATCATCATCCCAAGAGGCAATCCACTACCACCACACTGGAGTAGGGTATTACACCACAACGGTGGCCCGAACCAGTATAAATCTTGTGTCTTTCTATGTTGCAAGTTGGTCGAGTTCGTCTGCGAGATCTTAGCGAGCTAGGGCATAGATCGGTGGGAGGAAAAGACTTCACGCGCACCCCAGTGTTCGACCTTAAGGGTTTGCCGGAACCCCACATCCGACACGAACTTGGATGACAAAGAATAAAAGTGATAGACTGCATAATGAAGGTTGTCATCTTAAGGGGCAATACAACGTGACATTCTCTTGCACTAAGGGATTGAGCATGCAAATAAATAAGCGCATGGCAACCTCTGCCTCTGTCAGCGTCCTGGGAATGGGGGTCCCCAGACTTGCCTGCCTGCGGCCCACGGCGTGGCTGGGCTGGCAGGTCTGTATGGCCCATATTCATCGACAAAGCATTCGAGACCCTCGCGAGGGGCCAAGCCTCGCGAGGCGGACGATGCAAGACCTCAGGAGCGGCCTCGCCAGGCAGGCTCACGAAGGGCGGAGAGATCAAGGCAAGGCAAACCTCGCGAGGTCCACGTGACGTGAGCCATGACGATCGAGACCAGGTGGGCACCAGCGCGCAGTGTCCTTGTTTCCCCTTTGGTGCCAACGATGCAAGCATAGGCGTGGAGTACCAAGGCATCAGGCAAAGGTTTTCATATTGGTGCAATGAGACGAAGACCAGAAGGACAGCAGGACGGAGGTCACCATGGAGCCCAAGACAACGTCATTGCTAGAGCCTTTGGCAGGCGAAGACCACGTTTTGTCAGGATAAGTTGTATCAGCTGTCCCCTTTCGAATTGGCTGTTGTTGGCTCCCTTCCCGCTCAATATTTGGGAAGATGACGAGGGCCTATATAAGAAGAGCTAGCCACCACAGTAGAGGGGAGGAGAGAGGAGAGAGAAGAGGACGAGAGAGGATCGACCTGATCACAAGTCCAAGGCAGATCCAAGATCATCTCACCCACACAAGTTCACCAAGTACAAGAACACCTCAACCTCAGGAGGATGTTCGTCCCCTTGTAACTGTTCATCATCAGCCCAAGAGGCAATCCACCACCACCACACTAGAGTATGGTATTACACCATGATGGTGGCCCGAACCAGTATAAATCTTGTGTCTTTCTGTGTTGTGAGTTCGTTGAGTTAATCTGTGAGATCTTAGAAAGCTAGGGTGTCGATCGATAGGGAGAAAACCTTCGCGCACACCTTAGTGTTCGAACCTCAAGGGTTTGCCGGAACCCGTGATCCGACATTTGGCGCGCCAGGTAGGGGTGCGCCGAAGCTTCCTTCCATCGCTTCATCGTCTCCATGGCAGAAGTGTGCCGCGCTCGTGCCGAGCGTCAGGCTGCCCTCGCTGCCCACATCGCTCAGATGGCTCCTGTCAGCGGGCCACCTTGTTGTTCCCCGTCGCCTGCCGCCAACGCCGCCACCGGCCCGGCGGGGAACGAGCAGCAAGCATCCTCGATGCATCCCTCGGTGCGGCGGGACGGCCGCACCGCCACTCCATCGCTGACCCCGTCCGGTTCTTCTTCCCATGCACATCGCCCTCCCATGTATGCACGGGCTGCGCTCCTCATGGCACACGAGCTCCTGTGCTACTGTCCGGTCGACGACCTCTACGAGGACTAGCTTGACCGCGTCGCCGAGCTTGTCCGTGCCGCAGGGGGATCCCCTGCACCGTCCCTCTCTCCGCCTCGCCCTCCGCCAGCTATGGGCGGCGTAGCTCACAGAGCGCCTCCATCACGTCAGCTGCAAGACGGCGCCCTGGTGCCAAGACACGTGGTTCCGCGACATGACCCGCCGCATCAGCGCGTGAAGAGAGAAGCTGTCAAGAAGTCCCTCGGCCGCAACAAAACGCTCCGCCACTCCTCGCGCCACCGCGTCAGGACCGGCTGCTGCGGCAAGCCCGCATGCCACCCGTAGAGGCAGGGTGCGGACCCCATCAAGACCAAGCTCCACCCCAAGGCGGGTCCCAGTGACCACAGCTGGCTACCGCGCTTTGACCCCTGAGCTGCGTAGCATCGCCTGGCCAGGCAAGTTCAAGCCAGATTTGCCTCCTCGCTACGACGACACCCCGACCCCAAGGAGTTCTTGCAACCCTATGAGCTGAGCATTGAAGCGGCCAACGGCGAGGAGAAGGTCATGGTGAACTGGTTCCCCATGGTTCTCAAGGAAGGCGCCCGCTCCCGGCTCCTGAACCTGCCGCCGGGCTCAATCTCCTCCTGGGACGAAATGCGTACCCACTTCATCGCCAACTTCCAGGGCACTCGCGACCGCCCCCAGGTCGTGGGCGACCTGCGCCGCATCAAGCAACAGCCAGGAGAGACCTTACAAAAGTACATTCAGTGCTTCAATAGCACACAGATCAAGATCCCCAAGGTGACTGACGAGGCCATCATCTCTGCGTTCTCTGATGGCGTTCGTGACGTCAAGATGAAGGAGGAGCTCGCCATCCATGAAGAGCTGTGCATGACCCTGGATCTGTTCAACATCACGACCAAGTGTGCTAGATCTGAGGAACCAGAGGAGAAAAAAACCAAGGCCAAGGACATGAAGCGCAAGGGAGCAGCCGTGCTCGCAGCGGAACCAGACACCAAGCATGGCAGAAACCAACCAGAGTCATCCAAGGGCAGCCGTCCGTTCCGCGCCTTCCACAACCTGAACACCCACAACACCAGCGACTGTCAAGAGCTCAGAGTCATTCGTGAAGGGAGCTTCGGTCGACGCCCCGAGTGCGGCGGCCGGGGCTATGACCGAGGAGGAGGACGTGGTGGCGGACGCTGGGACAACTATGGCCCGCACCAGGAGTGGCGCGATCGGCCTCGTGAGGACCGCTGGCAGGACCAGCCTCGCGAGGGCGCCTGGAGGGATAAGCCTCATGAGGATCGTCCTCAAGGCAACGCTGGACTCCCTCCGCTGCCACCACCGCCAAGAAGGAATGCCGAACACCATCAGGACGAGGGGGCTGGGGGCTTCCAGGAACCGCGTGCTATCGTGTCGGAGTAATGGGCCATGGGTAGGCCAACCCGGGTCCCAGAACCTTTCAAGACATCGGGGCGGGCTGCACCCCTCAAAGACCCCAGGACGAAGAGCCGCCTCCTGAGGAGTCTACGGCAAGACGGCCGACTGCCCGCTCACGGCCGAGTCCCAGGGACGACTTCCAGAGATGCCGGCTTTGGGGAGTCGGCCCGCGACTCCAACAAACCCCATGACCTCATTAAAGGGGACGAGGCAGGGGTGTGGCTACAGCGAAGCCCACCCCGCCCCTCACCAAGGGCAGGCATGGCCACAGCACGCCGTACCCCGAAAGATCTCCGTGCGGCGTGGCACTGTTGCCATGCCGGCCCTGACATCAGCACCGCAGGGCCGACTCCTGCACCCATGACGGCTTGTTTGTACGGCCTGGAGGCAGCAGGCCCCACCAGTCAGTGAGACCTCAGGAGACGGCAGGAGAACCACCAGTCGGACCCGTCGGGAGTCGGCCCGGGGGAGTCGGCCGAGCCCTCCCCCGGGGCCCACACACCATTAATCAAGATGTGATGGGGAGAGGCAACAGTGATCGCCCGCCGGGCGGCGGGGCTGTTGCCATGACCTCATAATCAAGCCCGCGTCATCAGAAGCACGGCTACAGTAAGCAGCAGCTGGCAAGACCCGCCAGCGGCGGACGTGGGCTGTCGGCTCCGTACCCGGCTAGTCGGCGGGGCCCGCTAGTCGGCGGGCCCCAGCGGTCGGCAGAGAAGACAGAGGCCAAAGACACCGATGGCTGGGCCCGCGCCCAGCCAGATTACCATTGTACCCCTGGGGGTAGGCCTATATAAACCCCCCAGGGCACCCATGCAAAGGGTTAGAACCCATTAGATCTAGACCAGATCATATAGAAGGAAGAGAGCTAGCCTTGCCCTCTCCTACCACCAGAAAACAGCTCAAGGAGCAACTGTGTAAACACTTTGGCCATAGTGATCATGCGGAGACCCCGCAGAGCAGCAGTAGGGGTATTATCTCCCCGGAGAGCCCCGAAGCTGGGTAAGATTCGCCGGCGTGCATGTCTTCGCCTCATCCCGTTTCCAGGCACCGGCGACGTTCTACTCGCCCCCACCATGATAAGCCATCCATTGGCATATGTCGCAACAAACCCCCGACATTTGGTGCCCACCGTGGGGCCTGGTGCACCGCCGTCCGGAGATCTGTTCTGGACGGGAACTCTTTTCCTCCCTGGCGAGCACAGCCAACCAGGCATGCCAGATGGAGTTTGTGCCGACGCGCTAAGCAGCATCGAGATCGCCTGCGCGGTCAGCTCCTTGGCCGAACTCGTCGGCGAGGTCCACCTCTCCAATGGACCAGCATCCAACGCAGGCATGGGCGGCCCCGAGAACCTCCTCGCGGGCCTCCTCGATCAACTCCACGTTTCCGACGAGCCTGTCGTAGACTTGGAGTCCGTAGGCTCCACTGACCCGATGCTGGTCGACTCCGACACCGTGTCGCTCGACGCATTCCCCACCAATGTGGTGGTCTACAACGAACCTCTCCCCCACGCAGAGAGCAATGGAAGCACCGTCACCAAGGTGCTAGTCATCAGTCATGACGAGCTCCCCGATGGAGGAGCGCACGACTCGCTCGGCGCGGCGCTGCAAGACCTAACTGCACCCATTCCGGAAGACGCTGACGCTGAGACATTGGAGGCGCGCCGCCTTCAGCTCGTTGAAGGCGCGAAGAAGCTGGCCAGCATGAGGCACTTGTCAGAAGCCTGTCAGCGCGGGATGGATCACGCCGTCGGCGGCTCGCCGGCCCCGGCGGGGCCCAGCCGCCTTGGCGCAGTCCGGCAGCGCGGTGTAGCCATCGCCAACCTGTTTGGGGCAAGCCGCCCTGTGTACGCTACACCAGCGGAGAACATCCGAGCCGCCCAGGCAAGGGCGGACGAGCTGGACAATTTCGAGGGCGAAGAATGCCGCCTCATGATGGAGCGAGTCTAGCGGCTTGTTGACGCGGCTGCCGCATAGAACGAGGCCGACTGCCACGCGGAGGCGCCTCAATGGCCCATCGACGACCTTCATCGAGATCAAGGCGCGACGTCTCAGACGTCGACTGGCGGCGCCCGAGGAAGAAGAGACAAGGAGCCGACTGTCAGCCACAGTCAGACTCGCATTACCATAGAGCGCGACCGAGACGGCCGCCCAAGAGCAGTGGAACTACGGGACGACTGTCCGCCTCCCCCTCCCCGCAAGGAGAGGCGAGTCTCCCCGCCGCTTGTTGACCATCCGACTCTCGGTGACCGCCTTGGCCGCTGAGAGGGAGTTGGAGAGAACGACGCCCGCCACCGTATCGACCGACTCCGCCGATCCTTAGCGCTGGAGGAAGAAGACGAGTTGGGTCCACCTTGTTTCAGGCCCCGCATTCGGGACGAACCCTTTCCCAGAGGGTTCACACTCCCAGAGACACGCCCAAGTATACCGGCTCCGTGAAGCCGGAAGACTAGCTGGTCGACTACTCCACGGCTGTTAGCATAGCAAACGGCAACAAGCGTGTCGCCGTAAAGTATGTTCCGCTCATGCTCCAGGGCACGGCCCGGACGTGGCTGAACAGCCTAAAGCCCCGCAGCATCAACAGCTGGGTCGACTTCACCGAAGCGTTCGTCCGCAACTTCACCAGCACGTACAAGTGTCCTCCCAAGCCTCGTCAGCTCTCCTTGTGCGTGCAAGGCCCCGACGAGTCGACTCGCGATTACCTCACGCGTTGGGCCGAGCTCCGGAACTCCTGCGAGGGCGTGCACGAGGTGCAGGCCATCGAGTACTTCACGGCCGGGTGCAGAGAAGGCACCCTCCTCAAGCACAAGCTCCTTTGCGATGAGCCAGAAACCCTCGACGAGCTGCTGATCATAGCGGACAAGTACGCCACGGCCGACTCCTCCATGAAGGCGGAAATTCAAATCAGCACGGCTGGTAAAGTGGCTCCTCAAGCTCCAAGAACTCTGGCGGCAGACGCCGGCCAGCAACAACAGCAGGGCGACAACAAGCGCAAGGCCCCGCAGCCGACTTCCAGCAGCCGGCAGGTCGCGACCATTGAAGCCCAGCAGCCAGAAGAGCAGCCCCCGCCCAAGAGATAGAAAGGCGGCAAGCCAAACTGGTTGCCGGCCTTCTCCTATGAGAAGACCTTGAATGGACCTTGCAAGTTCCACAGCGGCACAAAGCCGTCGAATCACACCACCCAGAAGTGCCACTGGCTCACCAGGATCGCCAAGGGAGACGGCCTCCTGCCTCCCCCGCCTGCTGGGAAGCCGCCTCCACCTCCGCCCCAGCAGCCAGCTATCAGACCAGTTGGCGCAGTACAAGACGAATACCCTGAAGAGCATGGAGCCTATGTGGTGTTCACCAGTGTGGCTGATGATCGACGCAGCAGGCGGCTACAGCGACAAGAGGTGAACGCGGTAGCGTCGGAGACGCCAGAGTTCATGCACTGGTATGAGAATCCCATCAGCTGGAGTAGGGCTGACCACCCAGAAGTGATGCCGAGTCCGGGCTCCTATGCTTTGGTCCTGAACGCCACCTTTGCTACGAACAGACGAGCCACGCGTTTCTCGCGAGTTCTGATAGACGGGGGCAGCAACATCAATATCCTGTACAAGGACACCATGGAGTAGTTAGGAATTAAGCAAAGACAGCTTCAGAACAGCCGAACTGTGTTCCACGGCATTGTTCCTGGGCTTTCCTGCTCGCCAATCGGCAAGATCCTGATGGACGTCCTCTTTGGGGACAAAGACCACTTCCGTAGAGAGCCCGTTTGGTTTGAGGTGGTGAATCTTGAGAGCCCATACCATGCACTGCTTGGCCGACCTGCCTTGGCCAAGTTCATGGCGGTCCCCCACTACGCCTACCTCAAGATGAAGATGCCCAGTTCCAAGGGAATTCTGACTGTGGCTGGCGACTACCGGAAGTCGTCTGCTTGCACAGCAGAGAGCAGTCGGCTGGCCGAGTCCTTGGTAATCGCGGCTGAAAAGCGGCTCCTTGAGCGAGTTGTGGCGATGGCCGGCAGGCAGCCTGAGGCGTCGCCCAACCCAAAAGAGTCAGAGACTGAGGGTTCGTTCAAGCCAGCCAAAGAGACAAAGAAGATACCCTTGGACCCGGAGCACCCAGAGAGGTACGCCGTTGTAGGTGCAAACCTCGACAGCAAATAGGAAGGCGAGCTTGTCGATTTCCTCCGTGAGAATCGAGACATCTTTGCATGGTCCCCCAAAGACATGCCAGGTGTACCGACGGAATTCGCCGAGCACAAGTTACATGTCCGATCTGATGCAAAGCCGGTCAGACAGCCCCTGCGCCGCTTATCAGAAGAGAAGAGAAGAGTTGTCGGAGAAGAGATAGCCCGACTCCTAGCAGCCGGCTTCATTATGGAAGTATTCTTTCCAGAATGGCTAGCAAATCCGGTCCTGGTACTAAAGAAGAACAAGCAGTGGCGAATGTGTATTGACTACACGAGCCTCAACAAGGCCTGCCCCAAGGACCCATTTGCTTTACCAAGAATTGATCAGGTGACAGACTCCACAGCCGGATGCGAGCTGTTGAGTTTTTTGGATGCATATTCAGGATATCACCAGATCAAGCTAAACCCGGCTGATAGACTGAAAACCGCCTTCATCACGCCGTTTGGAGCCTTCTTCTACCTCACCATGACGTTCGGCTTAAGGAACAGCGGCGCCATCTTTCAGTGTTGCATGCAGAAGTGCCTCCTCAAGCAGCTCGGTAGGAACGCCCACGTTTACATGGATGGCGTGGTGGTGAAGACGGAAAAGCGTGGGACACTGCTGGAAGACCTCAAGGAGACCTTTGAGAACCTGCGCCGGTTCTAGATCAAGCTCAACCCCGAGAAGTGTGTCTTCGGAGTACCAGCCGGCCATCTCCTTGGCTTCCTGGTCTCTGAACGTGGCATAGAATGCAACCCAATAAAAATCAAGGCCATTGAGAGAATGGAGGTACCCAGCCGACTGCTGGACGTGCAGAAGTTCACCGGCTGCTTGGCGCCCATCAGTCGATTCATCAATCGACTGGGCGAGAAAGCTCTCCACTTGTACCAACTCATGAAGAAGACCACTTTTTTCGAGTGGAACCATAAGGCGGACGAAGCTTTTCACCAGTTGAAGAAGATGTTGACTACTCCACCTGTCCTGGCGGCTCTGACTCCCAAGGAACCTATGCTCCTGTACATCCCCGCCACCAGCCGAGTAGTCAGCATGGTCATTGTAGTGGAGCGCAAGGAGGAAGGCAAGGCGCTGCCTGTCCAGAGACCGGTATATTACCTGAGCGAGGTACTATCGACCTCCAAGCAGAACTACCCCCACTACCAGAAGATGTGCTATGGCGTACACTTTGCGGCCAAGAAATTGAAGCCTTACTTTCAAGAGCATCCAATCATGATGGTCTGCACGGCCCCGCTTGCCGAGATCATTGGTAGCCAAGATGCTTCTGGCCGAGTGGCCAAGTGGGCCATAGAACTGGCTCCTTACACCATCCACTACCAGCCCCGCACCGCCATCAAGTCACAAGCACTAGCCGACTTCCTCGTCGACTGGGCCGAGACACAGTACCTACCTCCAGCACCTGATTCCACCCATTGGCGGATGCATTTCGACGGCTCCAAGATGCGCACTGGCTTGGGAGCCTGCGTCGTCCTCACCTCTCCCAAAGGCGACAAGCTCAAGTATGCGCTGCAAATCCACTTTGCCGCCTCCAATAATGTCGCCGAGTACGAGGTGCTCATTCATGGGCTCCGGCTTGCCAAAGAGCTTGGCATCCGCCGGATCTTGTGTTATGGCGACTCGGACTTAGTGGTCCAGCAATCATCTGGTGACTGGGACGCGAAAGATGCAAACATGGCGAGCTACCATTTCCTCATGCAGCAACTCAGCGGGTATTTCGAAGGGTGCGAGTTCCTCCATGTGACAAGGAATGACAACGACCAAGCAGATGCATTGGCACGAAACGGCTCTACCCGCCAAGCAATACCATTTGGTGTCGCCCTTCAACGCCTCCTCAAGCCGTCTGTCAAGCCTTCACCAGAATCAGACTCCATTTTTGTGCCAGCTCCTCCCAAGGACGTCGGATCCGACTCCAGAGCTCCGGCAGTCGGAACGAGGATTTTGGCGGAAGACCCCAAAGCTGCCACAGCCAAACCCGGCCCGAGGACTGCGGTGGCGGACTCGAAGACTCCAGAACTCGGCCCAAGGACCGCGCCAGTCGGCCTGGGGACTTCAACAACCCAGCAAGAAGTTGTTGACTCCACCCTGCCGCCTCCCAGCCCAACCGCCCTCGTCCAAGTCGCAGTTCTGGCAGTCGAAGAAATAGCAGCACCCTCATGGGCCCAGCCCATCCTCAAATTCCTGGTGAACAAAGAGCTACCGACTGATGAAACTTCAGCTCGGCAAATAAAACATCGGGCGGCAGCCTACACCATAGTCAACAGAGAGCTGGTCAGGCGCAGCATCACTGGTGTCTACCAGCGCCGCGTAGAGCCAGAGCAAGGCCAAGCGATTCTCAAAGACATCCATCAAGGCGAGTGAGGCCACCATGCGGCTTCAAGAGCACTCGTCGCCAATGCCTTTCGGCACGGTTTCTTCTGGCCAACTGCCTTGGAAGAGGCCAAGGAGCTGGTCCAAAGATGCAAAGGGTGTCAGAAGTTCAGCTCCAAGCCGCACCAGCCAGCTTCTGCACTCAAGACCATCCCCATTGCCTGGCCTTTCGCGGTTTGGGGTCTAGACATGGTGGGACCATTCAAAACAGCACGAGGTGGTTTAACTCACTTACTTGTCGCAGTGGACAAGTTCACCAAGTGGATAGAAGCAAAGCCAATCAAGAAGCTGAACGGTCCGACTGCCGTAACTTTCATCTCCGATATCACAATTCGGTACGGCATACCACACAGCATCATCACCGACAACGGCACAAATTTTGCCAAAGGTGCCTTGGCCCGTTTCTGCGCAACACAGGGCATCCGACTGGACCTAGCGTCCGTCACCCACCCGTAGTCAAACGGCCAAGTGGAGCAAGCAAACGGCCTCATCCTGTCCGGCATCAAGCCTCGGTTGATCGAGCCTCTGGAGCGCTCGGCTGGCTGTTGGCTCGATGAGCTGCCAGCCGTCCTCTGGAGTCTGCGCACGACTCCAAACAAGTCAACCGGCTTCACGCCCTTCTTCCTTGTCTATGGTGCCGAAGCCGTCATCCCAACGGACATAGAGTTTGACTCCCCACGAGTCACCATGTACACCAAGGAGGAAGCAGAAGAAGCACGACAAGACGATGTCGATCTGCTGGAAGAGGGCCGGCTGTTGGCACTCAGCTGGTCCAGCATCTACCAGCAGAGCCTATGCCGATACCACAACAGGAAGGTCAGGCCAAGATCTTTCCAAGAAGGTGACCTTGTGCTCCGGCTGATCCAGCGAACAGCCGGCGAGCACAAGCTGTCGGCGCCTTGGGAAGGCCCTTTCATCATCAGCAAAGTACTGGGCAACGATTCCTACTACCTGATCGGCGCTCAGAAGCCCCGAGCACGCAAGAGGGATGACTCCGGCAAGGAGACAAAGCGGCCATGGAATGCAAATCTCCTTCGAAGATTTTACAGTTGATGCAGTATGTACCACGCTACCTTTTGTATTAAAGTACCAAGACTTTGGGCCCCCCGAGGCGAGCTCGGGGACTGCCCTCTTTTGTCTGTATGATAAAAACTGTGATTGAGAGTATGTTACTCCTTTTTATGCCGTTTGGCACCGGGCTCAACAAGTCGGCCTGGGGACTTGCTGCCTTGCACTATGAAATGCGTCCTACAGTCGGACAAGTAGTGTGTAAACGGCAGACTAAGGCATAGCCTAGTGGTTGGAAGGGGCTGATGCCTTCCCACCCACCCAGGTTCAAGGCATGGTACTTGCAATTTGGGGTTGTTGCACCAATTATACTGTAGGGGGTTCCCTTACCGTATTTCTGTCAAAAAAAGTAGTGTGTAAATGCCCAAACTGTCTACTGTCAGAAGCCGCAGCTCGCAGAGCGACTGTACGGTGGGCAGCAGTAAGGTAGAATGGGCATTCACATGAAAAATGGCTAAGGACTCAAAGCATAAAACATAGCTCAAGACGGCTTCCAACCTTTCTCGCAAACCGACTCTCGGATAGTCGGATTGCCGTCTTCTATCTAGCTTGCTCAAAAAAATCTTGAAAATGGCTAAGTACTTGCTTTCCCAAAGTAGCCTAGCACTTGATCCAGCGACAGTCCGCAGAGCGGCTGTCCGATTAGCAAGGCAGGCAACTAAGAGAAAGCGGCAAAGGAAAAAAGCCAAAAGAGCATTGAGCAAGAAAAGATAGGACTCAGATAAATATATTTACATAACATAGGCCCTTGGCCGAATTTTCGAGTAGAGGTTCAAAATACACCCCGCGGGTGGAATTGTGCGAATTAACAAGTTCTTCAAAGACTACTGAAGCAGACAAAACAAAGATACAACGGCAACTTAGGAAGCAGCAGACAGACTCGGAGGGTCGGAGGAGGCGCCAGCCCCAGGCGTCGGGGCGGCCGGCCGGCTAGTCTCGGCTTGATCGCCTCCGGCAGCAGTCGGGTCGGTTGCACGCGGCTCATTGCTGGAGGCATGGTCGAGCTGAGGCTGGCCGTCTGCTCCGTCTTCTAGTGCCTCCGCCTCGCCTCCGTCCTCCGCCTCGCCCTCTTCCTCGATGCTGGAGCCAATCACCTCCGCCGAGTCCTCACCGTAGTCTGGGTTCATCCCAAACCACTCCGGCGGAACCTCCTCGCCGTCTTCAGACCGCTCGGGGACGAAGATGCTGGTGTCGGTGTACTCGGCGATCTCCGCAACACGCTTGATGAGGGCGTCTTCCGCGGCCGCCAGCTCCGGCTGGACCTCCGACCGAAGCGTGGCTAGCCGGTCTAGGTCCAGCCCCGGATACCATGCCTTGACAAACTCCAAGGCCTGGCGCGCTCCAGCTCGGGCCGAAGAGCCCTTCCAGGCCTCAAGACGACCAGCTGCGACCTCCAGCCAGTCGGCCATCAGGCTGGGGGTGCGTGGAGCTTGCATATCCGGCCACAGGGCGGCAATCGCCTGGGCACCGACACGCTGAAGCCGGCGCAGCATCCGGTGGGCCAGCCGGAGGCGAGCCTCGATGCTCAGGATGTGCTCGTCAAGAGTTCGGGGGGCGTCGGCGGCAATCTCTGCGCCCTCCACCCTCCGACCTTCATGATCAGCCTCGATGGCTTGGATGGCGGCCTATGACTGCCCAGGGAAGAAGTCTGCAAAAGACATGAAGAAATGAAGAAGCAAGTCAAAAACCAGGAGTCGGCACGATTTAAGTCGGTAGCTCGAAGAAAGAAAATAAAGAAACTCACCATCAACGATGTCTTCAATCTCGTGGAAGCCGGAGGATAGCAGCGCCTCCTTGTCAGACCAGGAGGAGCGCTCGCTCGCGAACTCGGCCAGGAGGGCGGTTTCCGTCTCCTCCGCCTCCCTCCGCGTCTTCACAAGCAGCTCCTTCTGCTCTGCCAATTGAGTGGCCAGCAGATTGCGCTCCATGGCGAGCTTGCCACACTCCTCCTCTTTGGCGCGCAAAGCAGAGTTGGCGTCGCTCAACTGCTTTTGAAGAGCAGCGTTGGCCCCTGAGAAGAAGAAAGAAAGAAGGCGCCAAGTCATTAGTAAAGAAGGTCGCCGGGGAGATCCGGCCCGACTGCTCAGCAGTCGGCCCGAATCTCGGGGACTACAGCCCGCGGGTGTGCCAGCGCGCCCCCGCGAAGAACGAAAAAGGACTTACTCCGGCTCTCCGACAAATCGGCAGTCCGCTTGCCCAGCTCTTCGATGTTACGGTTGAAGGCAGTGACGCGGAGGTTGTGGTGATCCTGCGACGAATGTTTCAGACAAAAAGTTAACACCCAAAGTTCGTAAATTGGAGTTCCGGGCTGCCTGCTCAGCAGCCAGCCCGAAACTCGGGGACTACACCCAGTGGGTGCGCTGGCGCGCCCCCATAGAGAGGAACAAGAAAAACAAAGACCAAAAGGAAAAAAAAACATACCCAGACGGCAGCCCGTGACGCCAGGAATGCCTTGGTGCAACTCTAGAGAGTGTCGCCCTCAGCGCGAAGCTTCGCCTGGACGTCCAAGAGCGCCTGGTTCAGCGGCCCTGTGCCGCCTCCTCGCACCCACCTAGTAGGCGCGGCGCTTGTCGCCTCGGCGTCTGGGATCGCCGAGCTGGCGGTGCCGGCTTCCAGGGGGCGGGGCGCCGAAGTCGCCTTCTCCAGACGGCGGCGCGTTGGCGAGCCAACTTGAAGAAGTAGCCTCGCCATGGCCTCGTCTTCGGTCGGCGGCACCGGAGGGCCCGCCGGCTGCTCGCCCTGCGCACCTTCAGACGGCGGCGGAGGCGGTGGCGGAACATTCACATCCGGCGTAGAGGGGTCGCCGCCCTCCCCCTCCACGACGGGGTTCTCCCCGCCGGCTTCCCCAGTCTGCCCCGTGAACTCCGGAGGCGGCGGCGCAGAGTTCAACGGGGTAACGAGAACCGCCGACTGGTGGCGTGCGGCTTCCTCGGCCTGCTGCTTCGTCGTGGCGGCGGCTTCGGCCTCCGCCAGTTTTTTCTTGGCGGAGGCCTCCGCCCTGTCGGCCTTCGCCTTCTCCAGGCGGAGGGCCTGTTCTTCGTTGCACTTCTCCTGCGCATTCCACTCCGTCGCCTCCCAGAGGTCAGCAGCGGGGTCAATCCGCCGAGTGGTGGCGGACGTCTCCGCTGACCCCATGATGGAGGCGGCGGTGACCGTCTCAAGAGAGAGGGGAGCCCTGAAGCAAGAGGGGCAAGCAGAGACTTAGAAAAAGTCACAAAAAAAGAATAAAACTTTGAAGACAGAATACTTACACGGAGACCAATGGCGGCTTCTTCACTTCCTTACGAAAGCGGATGGCCTTCGCGGCCGCCTCGTCCCGCCGGGTCGCCGCAGCCGAACCCTTGGGCTTCTTCGGCCGACTGCCGAACAAGGTCGGCACGGCCCTGCGCTTCTTTCCGCCTCGTGGAGCGCCCGACGCGACAGAAGAGCCCGCACCCGGCTGGCTCGCTCCTGGCCGATGGCGAGGGGCGACTTCTCCCTCGGCGTCGTCGTCAGGCCAGTCGGTGAAGGTGGCCGAGGGCCTGAAGTCGCCTGTTGTTCCTCCTCCTCCCTCGGCGTCATCTTCCAGAGCCGCCGCCCCTAGATCGGGGTCGTCGAGGTCGCTCTCTGCCCGGTCGGCAAGGAACTCGCGGGCCGGCCCCGAGGTGCTGGCTAGTGGGTGGAGGAGGGGATTCTGACCCAAGCCGGCTGGTCAAAACAAAACTCGGCAAGAAGAAGACAATCCAAAGAAAGAAAAGAAAGGCGACTCACCACGGGCAGGGGGTTGGCGCGGGAGTACGGCTCCTTGCCGAATCGCAAGTCCTCCAGGAGCCTGTTGTCCGAGAGGTAGTTCACCATGAAGGCCACCTCTTCGTGAGGCATGTCCTTGGTGCACATCCGACGCGGGTCGCGGTGCCCGCTCATCTGGCATATCATATGAGGGCGGCCTTGGAGTGGGAGAACTCGGTGCGAAATGAAGGCGGCCAACAGGTCCGTACCAGTCAGACCCTCCGACTGCGTTAGCACTCGGAGTCGCGTGATGGCGCCGGCTCCCGCAGGCGTCAGCGACTTGGCCCGGTACGACCAGTTGGGCAGTCACCCAGCCGGCGGGCCAGCTTCGAACGCCGACAAGTTGACCCAGTATCCCCTCACGGAGGCGTTCTTGACGTAGAAGTAGGATCTCTGCCACATCTTCACCGACTTGATCAGCGAGATGGAGGGGAAGGGATTGTCGGCCCCTAACCTTCGCACGATGATGAAAGCGCCGCACTGAGCCGGCACGCCCGCAGCCTGGGTGCCGAGCTTGGAAAAGAAGAACTCCCCCCAGAGCTCGAGGGTGGGGAGGACTCCGAAGAAGCCTTCGCACATGGCCACGAAGGCGGACAGCAGCACCACTGTGTTGGGGTGAGGTTGTGCGGCTGGAGGTCGTAGAATTCGAGGAAGAACCGGAAGAAACTGCTCGCCGGCAGCCCCAACCCGCGCCAGCAGTGCGAGCGGAAGATAACCCGCTCGCCCTCCTGCGGCGCGGGTGAAATCTCCCCTTTGGCGCAAGACGCACCTGCACACGATCCTCGTCGGGAAGCCGACGAGTCCGGCGGAGGAACTCAACGTGGTCTTCATGAACTTCGGAGCCATCCGAGGTGCCGGAGCGCACTGGGGGAGGCGCGGTGGCGGAGGAAGAACCCATTGCGAGCTGTCGCCGCAACGTTCGCCGGAGCTTGGGCATGCGGCGGAGCGAAGAAGAGAAGAGGAAGGAGGAGAGCGAAGAGCAGCAAGGAGGAAGAGAACGAGGAAGTAGTGGGAAGGAGGGGCGCGGGTGCCCCCCCTCTTCCCCCTACTTATAGCCCCGTGGGCTGCGAAGCCGAGGGGGCGGACGTGGGGATTTACTGCGCCCACAACCCCACGACCCCCACGATCCACATAAAGTTACTGCGCGCAGTAACTCCACGGGAATCCCAACCGTCCACCGGGGCCGCAGCGGATCCGCCTATGGGCCTGTCCTGTCGCACGCGTAGGCTGGCAGGACGGCCTAGCCACGTGCCCTCGCGTGACAAGCCTAGAACAGGCGGCGGCCAGGAGGCTTAGCTAGCACGCCACTTAAATCCCGCCGCGACGTTCGAAATACCGAGCGAGTCGGAATTGAGCGGGTCTGAGTTTAGCAAGTCCGACTCCTTCTAATCGGCCCGGCAGAAGTCAATCAAAGACCATGTGTTGAGCACCCGGAAAGAGAAACTGCTGAGGCTTCTCGGCCGATCGTCCATGGTGCCTCACCAGCTTTGGGGATTACTGTCGGAGTAATGGGCCACGGGTAGGCCAACCCGGGTCCCAGAACCTTTCAAGACATCGGGGAGGGCTGCGCCCCTCAAAGACCCCAGGACGAAGAGCCGCCTCCTGAGGAGTCGACGGCAAGACGGCCGACTGCCCGCTGACGGCCGAGTCCTAGGGACGACTTCCAGAGAAATCGGCTTTGGGGAGTCGGCCCGCGACTCCAAGAAACCCCATGACCTCATCAAAGGGGACGAGGCAGGGGCGTGGCTACAGCGAAGCCCACCCCCGCCCCTCACCAAGGGCAGGCATGGCCATAGCACGCCGTACCCCGGAAGATCTCCGTGTGGCGTGGCACTGTTGCCATGCCGGCCCTGACATCAGCACCGCAGGGCCGAATCCTGCACCCACGACGGCTTGTCTGTATGGCTTGGAGGTAGTAGGCCCCACCAGTCAGTGAGACCTCGGGAGACGGCAGGAGAACCACCAGTCGGACCCATCGGGATTCGGCCCGGGGGAGTCGGCTGAGCCCTCCCCTGGGGCCCATGCGCCATTAATAAGATGTGATGGGGAGAGGCAACAGTGATCGCCCGCCGGGCGGCGGGGCTTTTGCCATGACCTCATAATCAAGCCCGCATCATCAGAAGCACGGCTACAGTAAGCAGCAGCTGGCAAGACTTGCCAGTGGCGGACGCGGGCTGTCGGCTCCGTACCCGGCTAGTCGGGACTGGCGGGCCCCAGCGGTCGGCAGGGAAGACGGAGGCCAGAGACACTGACGGCTGGGCCCGCGCCCAGCCGGATTACCAATGTACCCCTGGGGGGTAGGCCTATATAAACCCCCCAGGGCACCCATGCAAAGGGTTGGAACCCATTAGCTCTAGACCACATCATATAGAAGGGAGAGAGCTAGCCTTGCCCTCTCCTACCACCAGAAAACAGCTCAAGGAGCAACCGTGTAAACACTTCGGCCATAGTGATCATGCGGAGACCCCGTAGAGCAGCAGTAGGGGTATTATCTCCCCGGAGAGCCCCGAAGCTGGGTAAGATTCGTCGACGTGCATGTCTTCGCCTCAGCCCGTTTCCAGGCACCGGCGACATTCTACTCGCCCCCACCATGATAAGCCATCTGTTGGCATATGTCGCACCAAACCCCCGACATATCGCCTGCATCTTGGGCGGAGCCCAGGCCCCAACCTCGCAGCATATCTTCAAGCAGTTTGCTTGTGAAGTGAATGCAGTCCCCCCCCCAAGCTCGAAGCCACGTGCCCTCTCAGATGGTCCCAGTGCCCTATCACATTCAACTCGGCAGACCAGCTCAAGTGCGCAGCTACTGCTGGCACCCTCCTGATGCTTTGCTCCCCAGTCATCAGCAACGTGCAAGTTACCAAGACCCTCATCGACGGTGGCGCAGGGCTCAACGTCCTGTCCGTCGACACGTTCGACAGCCTCCAAGTGTCGTATGACCAGCTTCAGCCCACCAAGCCTTTCTCAGGAGTGACCGATGGTTCCACCACACCGATCGGGAAGGTCCGCCTCCCTGTCACCTTCGGGGAACGCGAGAACTACCGCACCAAGCTCATCGACTTCGACGTGGCCCACATCCGCCTGCAGTACAATGCCATCCTTGGGTACACAGCCCTGGCCAAGTTTATGGCAGTGACCCATCACGGCTACAATGTCCTCAAGATGTCGGGAAGCAGCGGGATCATCACGGTCCCATGTGAAGAAAGAGATGCGGTGTGCTCCCTCGAGCGTGCCTTCCAAGCAGCAGCAATCGACGACCCGGACAGCAAGGGCGAGGTCCCTCCTGAAGCCATCCCCAAGAAGAAGAAGCAGCTGCAATGCGCAGGACCTCGGGAGGGCGACGCCGCAGCCGGAGTCTCGTCAGCATCAGCGCCCGCTCCATGGGCGTCTCCCTCCATCGCACAGGAAGGCGCGCCCGGCGCCCTTCTTGGGCAGGGCTGAGGGGCTTTCTTCTGGAAGGCCTCCGACTTTTCCCACATCATGAGGGAGGCGCTCGGGCACCACTTGGAGGCGTGCTTCGCGGCATGTTTCCCTCGGGAGGGCACATGGCAAGGATTGCCCACCGTTCAGGAGTTCATCACCAAGACCATCCAGGAGTTGCAAGATGCAAGGGCCATGCGCGGCGACCGCCGCTCACGAGACGCAACTTCCCATCCAGCCGAGGATGCCGAGCTGCGTGTTTGCATCAATGTTCCAGATCTCAACAGGGCCACTTCTCAGGAGCTTTTCTGGCCTTCGCGCGTGGGACGCTGCAAGGGCCCACCGCACAGCTACGTTCGGATGCCCTTTGTCCTGCCAAGTGTGTCATCCGCCTACCAGCGCAACTTGCGGCGCATCCTAGCGGACCAGGAAGCCAGGCACCACGCCGTCCTGATGGATATGGAGACGGTCCTCAAGGAACCACCTGAGCCCCCAGAGCCTCCCGAGGCTCAGAGCTCCGGAGGCTCGTGAGGAGCAACCCCTTCGCCGTGCACCTTCAGCTGTACCAACTCTCTTTCATCAACATAACTAGGTGACATCTTTCCGAGTTCATTTAGCTAGGAGCACCCCTCAGGCTGCATCATTCCCAGGCCGTGTGGGTCCGTCCTTGTGGCATGTATCCCTTTTCTTATGTCTTTAGCTTACATTGTTGGGGGCACTCCTCGGGCTGCATCATCCCCAAGCCGCTCGGGCCTGACCCAGTGGCACGTATCTCCCATGCACTTGCTTAAGCCTGCTACTCTCATGTTCGATCTACCTATGATTACTACCTGCTCAATCGTCGCCTTCCACGGGGCTTCAGCACGCTGGCACGGCGCTGGTGCATGGGTCCGTCCCTACCACGTCGATAAACCTGAGCAATCGAGCTCTGGCTCGCGGCACGCCCCGCACACGTCATCTCACCAGGCCCTCAGTGCCTTCACCCCCTCGCAGAGCAACCAGCGGCAAGCTGGCAACCATAATGGCAGATCGTGTTCTTCCTTGTGCTGGCTCGCAGGAATCTCACGAGGATAGCACCAGGTGGCACCGCGAGCTCCCACCTCTTCCAAGTAATCCACTTGCACGTTAAAAGGGGGGCTCCTGAGCATCGCGACTCGGGAGCTCTTACTGGCTCTCCAGCCCTCACCCCCTGGCCTTGACCACGACACGCGACCTGGCATACCAGCGGCGGCTGAGCTCACTCGAGGGTCGGGACCTGAGGACGTAGAGCACAAAGGAGAGCATTTAAGGGGGAGGACTCGTATGGGCCTGTCCTAGCTACGCTTTGGATGTTCGCGCACAGGTCTGGCGCATCGCAAAGAATCGACCCTGGGCCGCCAAGATAAGTCACGAGCTCAGATCAACTAATCGTTGGGACCAAAGGGACACGCTTGCCGCAGCCCTGTTGCATCAACGTCGCCTCCCTTTCTTATCTTACCTCAGCTGCTTGAGCGCTAAAGGGGACCCCCTGAGCATCGCGCCTCAGAGGCTCTTACTGGACCTCGGGCTGCTCACCTCCTGGCCATGACCACGGCACACGACCTGGCATACCAGCGACGGCTGAAGCTTGCCTGGGGACCGGGACCTGTCGGCGTAGAGCAACAAGTTGTCGCGAGGTTGGAAAGGGAAGACCGAGCCTAAACAGGACTTGCGCTAACAAGGCTTCCTTTATTAGGATAACATCAACAAAGACATTTCAAACCCTTTACACGCCCCCACGTCGTACTTCTTGATTCCTTACAGGGAACAAAAGACGTGAACCTAGGAGAATCCTATCTACACACCCCCGCGGTCGATGCCATCATCAACAGTGGACCGCGGGAGGCCAGTGCCAACCCCATCCAGATCAGCGACGGCGGCAGTCGGACGTTGCGGCCTTGCTCCGGGCGCGGAGAGAGCTCGGGGGCACGTAGCTGTCATTGCTCATCTCTGGAGTCTCATAGAGCTTGGGAGAACTGTTGCACTCCCAAGAGTCACTGCTGCTGGAGCAGCCCCAAGCGGGGGGCGCCTCGTCCTAGCGCTCTCCTTTGGGGCAGCACTCCAAGCGGCGACCCTCAGCGTCAAAGACCTTGAAGAACAGTGTGGAGGTGCCGTCATTCTCGAAATGGATCGCAAGGGCGCCCTCCGCACGACAAACCCGTGCGACCTCGCCCCAGCCGCGGGTGATGAAGATCTTGCCGGTGGAGACTGCTTCAACCTCTGCTCCGGTCGCCGAAGCATCGCAGTCAGCATGCTACAACCAGAGCTCAAGAGGCCCCTCGGTGGCATCGCGTCGGAGAAGAAGCGCGGGGAGTGGATCCAGGAGCTTGGGGGCATCACCGCCCACAACACGAGCTCACGTGAGGAGTCCACGGCATGGACTCCAGGAGTGACGGCACTCGTCGCCGCGGCGCGTCGACCTTGGCCGCGGTGCGCGTGCCGGTGCCCGTCGCTTCTTCCTCCCGAGCCCCCGGCTTGGGCGTACAAGGGAAGCGGATACCCAGGAGGAGGCCGCTCGCACCAAGGCCTCGTCACCACCTGCATCTCCGCGGCGTCGCGGCGGTGGATCGACCTCTTCTTCGGAAGGAGCAGCGCCGGCACGTTGAGAGGAACCTTTCCCTTCTCCTTAGTAGAAAACCTACGAATCGGCACCATTGAAGTTGCTGCTAGCGGTGGAGCAGAGGAAGAAGAAGCGAGTGGAATGGGAAGAAATGGGCAATGGGGGCTCTGCCCCCTCCCCATTTATAGCAGGAGAAGGCCGACCAGCACCCCCACGATCACTGGTAATGATGGCTTTCCTTGCATGTTGCATGGACTTGTCAAGTCGGGCAATTGCCAAGGCAGCATGGTGAAGCGGAGACGCTGAAAGTGCAACTATCCCTAGGTGGTTTTGGTAATTCATAACAACATATAGCTCATTGAGCTAACGCTATTCCAAGATGATTATTTCAGGAAAGCTCAATGATTGGCATGGCATTGATGTTGAAAGTGGATCCCTCAAAATGCTAAGGATAAAGGATTGGCTCAAGCTCAAAAGCTCAAGACTCTTCATTTTATATTTTAGTGATCCAAGATCACAATGAGTCTTTAGGAAAAGCCAATACTATCAAGGAGGGATGAGGTGTTGCTTAATGAGCCTCTTGCTTCATGTGCTTAGTGATATGCTCCAAAACCCTCAGCTACTTTCCCATATCCACATTTGACCTAAACCCAAAGCCAAACTCGGCCGTAACGATTCTTTCAACCCAGCGCCACCGAGTTTCACTTGTCATAGCCATTGCCAAACCCTAGCAAATCGGTTCTACCGATAGGGATCTCGGTCTCACCGAGATGGGATTGTAAACTCTCTGTTTCCTTTTCGTAACTTTTCGGTCTCACCGAAAGAGCGGATGGGTCCCACCGAGATTGCAATGTAAACTCTCTGTTTCCTTTTTGTAACATTTCGCTCTCAACGAAAGAGCAAATCGGTCCCACCGAGTTTACCTGACCAACTCTCTGGTTAGCTTATTACCAAAATCGGTCTCACCAAATTTTTGTAATCGGTCTGACCGAGATTACGTTATGCCCTAACCCTAACCATATCAGTCCTACCGAGTTGCATGTCGGTCCCATCAAAAATCTCTAACGGTCACTAGGTTTACTATTTCAGTCCGACCGAGTTTATTGATTCGGTCCCACCGAGATTGGTAAATTGTGTGTAACGGTTGGATTTCGTGTGGTGGCTATATATACCCCTCCACCTCCTCTTCACTCGTGGAGAGAGCCATCAGAACACATCTACACTTCCAACTCATATGTTCTGAGAGAGAACCACCTACTCATGTGTTGAGACCAAGATATTCCATTCCTACCATATGAATCTTGATCTCTAGCCTTCCCCAAGTTGCTTTCCACTCAAATCTTCTTTCCACCAAATCCAAATCCTGTGAGAGAGAGTTGAGTGTTGGGGAGACTATCATTTGAAGCACAAGAGCAAGGAATTCATCATCAACACACCATTTGTTACTTCTTGGAGAGTGGTGTCTCCTAGATTGGCTAGGTGTCACTTGGGAGCCTCCGACAAGATTGTGGAGTTGAACCAAGGAGTTTGTAAGGGCAAGGAGATCGCCTACTTCGTGAAGATCTACCGCTAGTGAGGCAAGTCCTTCGTGGGCGATGGCCATGGTGGGATAGACAAGGTTGCTTCTTCGTGGAACCTTCGTGGGTGGAGCCCTCCGTGGACTCACGCAACCGTTACCCTTCGTGGGTTGAAGTCTCCATCAACGTGGATGTAGGATAGCACCACCTATCCGAACCACGGGAAAAACATCCGTGTCTCCAATTGCGTTTGAATTCTCCAAACCCTTCCCTTTACATTCTTGCAAGTTGCATGCTTTACTTTCCGCTGCCAATATACTCTTTGCATGCTTGCTTGAATTGTGTGATGATTGCTTGACTTGTCCTAAAATAGCTAAAATCTGCCAAGAACTAAAATTGGGAAAAGGTTAAGTTTTTATTTGGTCAAGTAGTCTAATCACCCCCCCTCTAGACATACTTTCGATCCTACAAGTGGTATCAGAGCCTTGGTCTCCATTTGCTTTGATTTCATAGCTTTTGGTGGTCATAGCCTTGGTTTCACAACCTAGGAGAGTATGGCGTCTAGCGAGGGAAATTATCACCGTAGAGGTCCTTACTTTGATGGTACTAATTTTGCTAGTTGGAAGCATAAAATGAAAATGCATATTCTTGGACATAACCCCGCCGTTTGGGCTATTGTGTGTGTTGGTTTGCAAGGTGACTTCTTTGATGGGAGAGAACCAAACCGTGAAGCTACCGCGGATGAGTTGAAGATGTTGCAATACAATGCTCAAGCTTGTGATATTCTCTTCAACGGATTGTGCCCCAAAGAATTCAACAAAATCAGCCGTCTTGAGAATGCAAAGGAAATTTGGGACACTTTGATTGATATGCACGAAGGTACCGACTCCGTCAAGGAATCCAAATTGGATGTGCTTCAAAGTCAACTTGACAAGTTCAAAATGAAGGATGGTGAAGGTGTCGCTGAAATGTACTCTAGGCTTGCTCTCATCACAAATGAGATTGCCGGCTTAGGAAGTGAAGAGATGACCGATAGATTCATCATCAAGAAGATTCTAAGAGCCTTGGATGGAAAATATGATACCGTGTGCACATTGATCCAAATGATGCCCAATTACAAAGATCTCAAGCCAACGGAGGTAATTGGAAGAATTGTTGCTCATGAGATGTCACTTAAGGATAAAGAGGAACTTCACAACAAATCAAGTGGTGCCTACAAAGCCTCATGTGAAGCCCCTACATCATCAAGTGAGAAACAAAACTTCAATGAAGAATTGAGATTAATGGTGAAAAACTTCAACAAGTTCTACAAGAGTAGAAGCAAAGATAGAAGCTCCAAGTCAAGGTCCTACAATGACAAAAGATCTTCTAGTCGAGAGCGAAACTGCTACAATTGTGGAAGACCCGGACACTATTCCAATGAGTGTACGGCTCCCTACAAGAGAAGAGAAGACTCTCCAAAAAGAAGAGGCAAAAGAGAAGAATCACCACCAAGAGAGAGAAGGAGTAGAGATGATCGTTATGAACGAAGATACTCACGGAGAAGCAAGGATTCGGAAAGGAAGGAAAAATCATCAAGGAGCTACACAAAATGAAGACATCAAGCTCATGTTGGTGAATGGATATCCGGCTCCGACTCCGACGACCACTCAGAGAGAAGTTATCACTCCGATTTCGAATATACTCAAGATGAAGGTGTTGCCGGTCTAGCACTTGTGTCAACCAACTCCTACGACATATTTGACTCACCAAATCAAGGAATTGGAAGATGCTTCATGACCAAAGGTCCTAAGGTAACACACCCCGAGTATGTTGATTTTAATAGTGATGAAGATGACTTGTTAGGTGATGATGATTTACTTGTTGACAACTCTAGTGATGAATACTATGATGAAACGTCAATTAATCATGCTAATCAAGATAAAACGAATGACAATGATAAGGAGAACATTGAGGCTCTAACTAAAGAACTAAACACTCTTAAGTTAGCTCATGAAACTATCTTCGAAGATCATCGAGAACTTTTAAGAGCTCATGAGAAGTTACGCTTTGAAAAGCTCAATCTTGAGCAAGAGCATGAGTTTTTAAAGGCAATCAATGATGATCTCCACAAGAAAAGTTCTTCTTACATTGCCAAGCGTTTACTCTTATCCACTTACATGCCTCAAGTCAAGTCTAGTAACAAGAACAAGAAAGATTCTTCCTCTAGTAGTAACAATGATCATGCTAAATCCAATATTGTTGCTTCTAGTAGTTCTCTTGATTCCACTAATGATTCTCTTAGCCAAGTTACACTTGAGCAAGAAAATAGCTTATTGAACGGAATTATAGAGAAAGGAGTGTACAAAAGCCTTGCCGGGAGTAAGCAATTTGAGGAAATTGTGCGCAAGCAAGGAATGCACCGGAAGAATCAAGGTGTTGGTTTTGAACGAAAGTTCAATGCCAATGGAGTTGAGTGGGAAGAAGATCAATACCCCAAGACAAAGTTTGTTCCTCAACAAGAAAAGTATGATACTTCCTTCAAGGGGACACAAGCTAAAGATGATCTTCCACCACAAGACTACAAGCAAAAAGGCAAGGACAAGCTTCAAGAGGAAATTGATGCATTTGAAGAAGCTCCTAAGACCTTCAAGTGGATTCCCAAGACCAATTCAAGTTCCACTTCATCAAGTACGACTACAACTCCAAGGATTGCCATCAAGATGGTGTGGATCCAAAAGAAGAAGAACTAGAGAGTTCTTGAGGGTGACTCCACCAACATATTTCACTCTTATCATTTTGGCAAGAACAAGTGCAATCAACTTCCACATCTTGCACTAGTTCAAGGAGTCACAAACCCTCTTGTTGGTAAGACAAGGGACAAGGTAACCTAAAAGTTTTCATGGACATCATCTTGTGTGTGCATCACTCTATGTCTATGGATATCCTTGTTTGTTCCTTGTGGGACTAACCCATGTAGGTATTGAAAGTGCAATTCACTCAAATGGATAGCTCCAAGTGATCTACATCAACATTGAGCATCCACATCTTCAACATCTACATGAAGTCATCATCGAAAAAACCCAAGGTTAGTTCATCCCTCTTAGGGGGGATATCACATCTAGGGGGAGCTTTACTCTAAGACTTGAGCTAAAGCAACTCTAAAGATGTGAACACAACAATGATTTATGTAAAAGTGGTAACCCCACTTGAGCTTTTACGATGAGTATGACCTATGATCAAGTGTTCTCACTTGACTCCTAAGTCAATATACTCATATATAGATGACCCAGTCATCGCCAATTGCTTGATGATGCTAGAATTGGTTGTGCGTGCTTTGTCACATATTTCAATTGCCATTTTATTGTGTGAGCATGTTGGTTGCATATTTTACTCATTCAAGGACATCCACTTGTTGTTTTGATTGTTTGGTTTTATTTCCTTTTGCCAAGTGGATGGACAAGAATGCCTAAGAACCTTCTCTAGCTATCTATGCTTTTCTCATCTCAAACTCTATTCATGCTACATCACAAAATTTGATCAAGTCAGATTCGAACCACTCTGTGTGAGGAGCACTCGGAGTCCCCGATTCGTCATAGACTTAAACTTCCAAAACCTCTTTGTGATTCTCGGTCTGACCGATATCCTACTTTCGGTCCTACCGAGATCATTAAGTTGATCTGAATTTTCGATCTCGATGCAACCGATTTGAACCATTCGGTCACACCGAGTTGCAATAACTGTATACAGTTTTGCATCTCGGTGCCACCAAGTTGTTCCACTCGGTCACACCGACAGGGTCGGGCTATATATAGTCACGGCCAAAAATTTGGAAATTTCTCCGAACCCCTTCGCCCGCGCGATAGCTCGCTCTGCCAACATGGTCTCCGGATCGTCTCCTCGCTGCCAGCCGCCTCCAGTCGCTGGTCTTCATCGCCGTCAACGGAATTCAACCCCGCCATTGCCACCGTAGCGAGTCTCCGCCGAACTAGGGTATGGACTCGATCTTTGTGCTATCCCCAATCTGATTCCTAGCACATTGTGATCTTATTGATTCTAGCCACGTTTGAAACACTCCTATCCAGTCAATGCGTTCGTAGAATAGGATTGATTCGAAAAATTTAGGGTTAGGTTTTCGCCGAAACCATCTCGGACCCACCGAGTTGAAAAACTCGGTCCCACCGATTTGGCTCATGCCATTGCACAAGTGAGACTCGGTCTGACCGAGAATTACTTATCGGTGTGACCGATTTTGGAACTTTGTGAAACCCTAGCAGTCTCGGTGCCACCGAACTGTGACTCGGTCTGACCGAGTTCACTAGTTTAGGTTCCAAAACTGCTTCGGTATCACCGAGTTTAAAAATCGGTAGATCCGAGATGATTTCAGTGGGAAACTAAAACTAAGATTTTGAGTCATTCTTTTGCAAAAATCTCTGCATTTTGTGATGCTCATCTATTCTACCTCATCTATAAACTGTTCACAGGGTCAGCAGTCAGCTTGTTCATCATGTCAGACCAGAGTGACAGCCAGAATGTGTCAGAACAGCAAGTACACATGAGTGAGGGAACTAGTCCCTCCAATTCTTCAGATGAAGGCAGCAGGAGCACCCCTAGCAAGCTGCCAAAAGCTGCCACCAGACAAAGGAAGAAGAGAACCTCAGACTCAAAGGATGAGGACTATGTGGCAGAAGAGGAAGCAACCTCCAAGAGAGTTGTGCTCAAGAAGGAATATGGCTCAGCTCAAGGCACAAAGCCAGGAATGAAAATCAAAAGGCCAGCAGGTAGGCAGCCTATGCCAAAGGCCAGAGCTTCAACTCAGATCCCTGAAAAGCCTGCACCCATAGAGCCAGTTGCTGCAGAAGGGAAGAAGAGGAAGGAAAGGGTTAAAAAGACCACTGCTAGAGTGCTTGGGAAATCCTCAATCATGAGAGACTCTGAAGAGGAAGAGGAAGAAGAGGTTGCTGCACAAGCACCTAAGGCACCTAAGCTTATGGGTGATGCCATCAGGACAGGGGCTACTGCATCAAAGCCCAAAGAAGCACCCAAAGCTGCCTCCAAGCCCAAGTCAGCACCACAGAGGAATACAAGGAGCATACCTACAACTGAGAAGAACAAGGCCCCAGTGCCTGAAGCTGCTGAAGATGATGATGAAGGACAAGTTCTGAGAAAGCTTAAGCCCAAGATCCCAGACCACAATGATGCTCATCATGTGGCTGAGGACATGAAAATCAGGAGAGATTCAGGGCTCAGGAAGTGGAGAGAAGCAGACCCGTATGCTTCAAGGAGAAGAACTGTTGTTGATTACAGGTTCCACACAAAGGAACAGTAGGACTTCTATGAGACAGTTTTGTTGGACAAGAAGCCCATTGTTTGTGACATGAGATGGGTTGATTGGGAGTACATCAAGGACAATGAAGAGCACTATCCTGGAGTGCAAGATAGCTTCAAGGCTTGTGGAGTAGAAGACTTTACTGGGCAGAAGCTCACAAAGTGGAACGAGGAGCTCATTATGCAGTTCTACTCCACAGCACACTTCTACCCAGATGGAAGGATCACATGGATGTCTGAAGGTACGAGGTACCAATCTACTGTTGAGGAATGGGCTAAGTTGATCAATGCCCCAGAGGAAAATGAAGATGACTTGGATGTATATGCCAAGAAGAAGATGGACCACAACTCTATGTCCAACATGTACAAGGAAATTCCAAATGAAGCTCTTGATACTTTCAAGTTTGGCTCAGTACATTATCTTCTGTCAAGATTGCCAACCATCAATTGGATTTTGAGGCACACCTTATTGCCCAAGTCAGGTGATCACAAGATGATCAGAGGCCATGCAATCAATTTGCTTCATATCTTTGATGTGCCACAGAAATTCAAGGTCATGAGCCTCATAGTAGAGACTATCAAGAGGACTGTAGCAGATCAGAAGAGGAGCTGTGGTTATGCCCCTCAGATCCAGGAGCTAATTAACTCCAAGATGGGCACATGCATATACCTACTGGACAAGGAACACCTGCCCATCCATCCAGATTTTGAAGACAATCAAGTTGTCATGAATGAAAATGAACCATCATCAGTTCAAGCACAAGCAAAGAAGGAGAAGGCAAGGAAGGAGAAAGCTGCCAAGATGCCAACTCAAGAGGAGGCATCTGAGTATTTCTTGAAAACCAAACAAGAGCAGCTTGGTTACTTGATTGCATCTACACTGAGGATTGAGAAAGGACTGGCCACCCTCACTCAGAATCAGCAGAGCTTAGAGAGGATCATAGAACAAAAGTTCTATGACATGGATGTCAAAGTGACAGAAATTCAGTCTACAGTGGAACAATTACAGGATGATATCCAGGAGAGGAAGGGCAAGAGTACAACTGATGCATTTGCCAGAGTACCAAGAGCTCGGAGATCATATGCACTGCCAGTTGCTGACACCAGAGCCACCACTTCTGCACCAGCTACAGCTTCAGTTCCACCAGCTCCAGCATCTACTTCAACTTCAACTCCAACCACGTCTACAGAAGGCTTCATACTTGGAGTGATCTAGACTCCACCACCACCAGAAGATCAAGCCTGAGAGTCGATCTAGCACTATGCATTTTCTAGGAACTTCTTGGTAACTTGTTGCCAAAGGGGGAGAAAAATGTATAGATCATAGGCTTCGAGAGAGAGAGAGAGAGTGTTGCTTTTATTCTCTCTTGCTTTATTTGGTGGTTTTTCAAACTTTGTTTGCTTTTGGTTGAGATACTTTGATATGCTTGTGAGACATTGATGATCATGTGTTTGATCATAAGCTACACTTATGCATGCTTGATTTATCCTATCTATCTTATGTGATCATTCACTTTTCTTGGTAATGAGTGCATGTATTTCATTCTTATCATTTTGAGCGCTCCACCAAGATGTATGTGACATGGAAGAGTAACCCATGATTCTAACTCCTTGTGCATTTGCAGTCCAAAGCAAATTTTAAAATATGCACAAATTTAGGGGGAGCTCTTACTTATCACATACTTCTCAAAGCGACGATATATTTCATTCTTATTATTATTTGTCAAAGCTTTGATCTATATGTTGTCATCAATTACCAAAAAGGGGGAGATTGAAAGTGCAACTATCCCTAGGTGGTTTTGGTAATTCATAACAACATATAGCTCATTGAGCTAATGCTATTCCAAGATGATTATTTCAGGAAAGCTCAATGATTGGCATGGCATGGATGTTGAAAGTGGATCCCTCAAATTGCTAAGGACAAAGGATTGGATCAAGCTCAAAAGCTCAAGACTCTTCATTTTATATTTTAGTGATCCAAGATCACATTGAGTCTTTAGGAAAAGCCAATACTATCAAGGAGGGATGAGGTGTTGCTTAATGAGCCTCTTGCTTCATGTGCTTAGTGATATGCTCCAAAACCCTCAGCTACTTTCCCATATCCACATTTGACCTAAACCCAAAGCCAAACTCGGCCCTAACGATTCTTTCAACCCAGCGCCACCGAGTTTCACTTGTCATACCCATTGCCAAACCCTAGCAAATCGGTTCTACCGATAGGGATCTCGGTCTCACCGAGATGGGATTGTAAACTCTCTGTTTCCTTTTCGTAACTTTCCGGTCTCACCGAAAGAGCGGATCGGTCCCACCGAGATTGCAATGTAAACTCTTTGTTTCCTTTTTGTAACATTTCGCTCTCACCGAAAGAGCAAATCGGTCCCACCGAGTTTACCTGACCAACTCTCTGGTTAGCTTATTACCAAAATCGGTCTCACCGAATTTGTGTAATCGGTCTCACCGAGATTACGTTATGCCCTAACCCTAACCATATCGGCCTACCGAGTTGCATGTCGGTCCCACCGAAAATCTCTAACGGTCACTAGGTTTACTATTTCGGTCCGACCGAGTTTGTTGATTCGGTCCCACCGAGATTGGTAAATTGTGTGTAACGGTTAGATTTTGTGTGGAGGCTATATATACCCCTCCACCTCCTCTTCACTCGTGGAGAGAGCCATCAGAACACATATACACTTCCAACTCATATGTTCTGAGAGAGAACCACCTACTCATGTGTTGAGACCAAGATATTCCATTCCTACCATATGAATCTTGATCTCTAGCCTTCCCCAAGTTGCTTTCCACTCAAATCTTCTTTCCACCAAATCCAAATCCTGTGAGAGAGAGTTGAGTATTGGGGAGACTATCATTTGAAGCACAAGAGTAAGGAGTTCATCATCAACACACCATTTGTTACTTCTTGGAGAGTGGTGTCTCCTAGATTGGCTAGGTGTCACTTGGGAGCCTCCGACAAGATTGTGGAGTTGAACCAAGGAGTTTGTAAGGGCAAGGAGATCGCCTACTTCTTGAAGATCTACCGCTAGTGAGGCAAGTCCTTCGTGGGTGATGGCCATGGTGGGATAGACAAGGTTGCTTATTCGTGGACCCTTCGTGGGTGGAGCCCTCCGTGGACTCGCGCAACCGTTACCCTTCGTGGGTTGAAGTCTCCATCAACGTGGATGTAGGATAGCACCACCTATCCGAACCACAGGAAAAACATCCATGTCTCCAATTGTGTTTGAATTCTCCAAACCCTTCCCTTTACATTCTTGCAAGTTGCATGCTTTACTTTCCGCTGCCAATATACTCTTTGCATGCTTGCTTGAATTGTGTGATGATTGCTTGACTTGTCCTAAAATAGCTAAAATCTGCCAAGAACTAAAATTGGGAAAAGGTTAAGTTTTTATTTGGTCAAGTAGTCTAATCACCCCCCCTCTAGACATACTTTCGATCCTATAGACGCCCACGTCCAATCAACCGCCACGCGTCAACAGAGGCCGCGGGCTTTTGGGGCCCATGGCGCTCCGCGCTTGACCCTTTGGCTTCGCCTCGAAGCCAAGCCCGAGCGTGCCTTGGTCCCGGGGGCTATTGTCGGCGTCCTGGGAATGGGTGTCCCCAGACTTGCCTGCCTACGGCCCACGGCGTGGCTGGGCTGGCAGGTCTATATGAACCATCTTCATTGACAAGGCATTCAAGACCCTCGCGAGGCGGATGACGCAAGACCTCCTCAGGAGCGGCCTCGCCAGGCAGGCTCACGGGGGGCGGGGAGATCAAGGCAAGGCAAACCTCACGAGGTCTGCGTGACATGAGCCATGACGATCGAGACCAGGCGGGCGCTAGCGCGCAGTGTCCTTGTTTCCCCTTTGGTGCCAAGGGGGCAAGCGCAGGCGCGGAGTACCGAGGCATCAACCAAAGGTTTCCATATTGGTGCAACGAGACCAAGACCAGAAGGACGGCAGGACGGAGGTCACCATGGAGCCCAAGACAGCGTCACCGCCAGAGCCTTTGGCAGGCGAAGACCACCTTTTGTCAGGATAACTTGTACCAGCTATCCCCTTTTGAATTGGCCATTGTTGGCTCCCTTCCCGCTCAATATTTGGGGAGAGGACCAGGGCCTATATAAGTAGATCTAGCCACCACAACAGAGGGGAGGAGAGAGGAGAGAGAAGAGGACGAGAGAGGATCGACTGGTCACAAGTCGAAAGCAGATCAGAGATCATCTCACCCACACAAGTTCACCAAGCACAAGAACACCTCAACTCAGGAGGCTGTTCTTCCCCTTGTAACTGTTCATCATCAGCCCAAGAGGCAATCCACCACCACCACACTGGAGTAGGGTATTACACCACAATGGTGGCCCGAACCAGTATAAATCTTGTGTCTTTCTGTGTTGTGAGTTCGTTGAGTTCATCTGTGAGATCTTAGAAAGCTAGGGCATGGATCGACCGGGAGAAAACCTTCCCACGCACTCCAGTGTTCCAACCTCAAGGGTTTGCCAGAACTCGTGATCCGACAGCCTCCCTCTACGAAGGGCCTATCTTTTACTTTTATGTATTTACTTTTATGCAAAGAGTCAAAGTTTTCCTTTTATTCCATTTATTTTTCTCTTTTGGCAAGCATCATGTGGTGAGGAAAGATCTAGGCACATATGTCTCTTTGAATATAGATAGCATGAGTTATTATGGTTGAGAGCACCCTTGAGGTGAGTATGTTGGGAGGCGAAAACTATAAGCCCCTATCTTTCTATGTGTCCGGTTGAAACGTTTTTCTCATGTGTACTCGGTGAGTGTTAGCAATCATAGAAGACTATATGATGGTTGAGTATGTGGACTTGGTTAAAAGGCTCCAACATGTGACCCTTCCTGAAAAGATGATGAATTGTAGTTGCAAAATTGACTGAGAACATAGTTTGTTGGTTTCTAATAGAGTTTTTGCTTTATACTTCGATTGTGTGATGAACTGTTACTTATTCATAGGAATTATATGATGCAAGTTCTATGATAAAAGTCTTATGTTAAATTTTGTTGTTGTTCTAATAATCAACATGATGCTTCTACGTCCGTATTTGTTTATCGACACCTCTCTCTCAAAGCACGTGGACATGTTTTTCGATTTTGGTTTTTGCTTGAGGACAAGCAAGATCTAAGCTTGGGGGAGCTGATACGTCCATTTTGCATCATGTTTTCTTACTGTTATTTACAATGTTTTTATCCATAATAATGCTTTTTGGAGTAATTCTAATGCCTTTTCTCTCATAATTTGCAAGGTACGCACAAAGAGGGAGAATTCCGGCAGCTGGAAATCTGGACCTAGAAAAGCTACGCCATGCCACCTATTCTGCACAACACCAAATGAGATGAAACTTCACAGAGATTTTTTATGGAATATATAAGAAATATTGGAGTCAATAAGTACCAAAGGGGGGCCACCAGGTGGGCACAACCCGCCTGGGCGCGCCAGAGGCCTGGCACGCCCTGGTGGGTTGTCGCCTCCTCGGCCCACCTCCGGTGCCCATCTTCTGGTATATAAGTGGGTTTGACCTAGAAAAAATAATAAGAGTACTTTCGGGACGGAGCGCCGCCGTCTCGAGCCGGAACTTGGGCCGGAGCACTTATGCCCTCCGGCGGAGCGATTCTGTCGAGGGAACTTCCCTCCCGGAGGGGGAAATCATCGTCATCATCATCACCAACAACTCTCCCATCTTGGGGAGGGCAATCTCCATCAACATCTTCGCCAGCACCATCTCATCTCAAACCCTAGTTCATCTCTTGTATTCAATCTTGTTACCGAAACTATAGATTGTTGCTAGGGGGTGACTAGTAGTGTTGATTACATCTTGTAGTTGATTACTATATGGTTTATTTGGTGGAAGATTATATGTTCAGATCCATTATGCATATTAATACCCCTCGGATCATGAGCATGTTTATTGTTTGTGAGAGTCACTTCTGTTCTTGAGGTCATGGAAGAAATCATGTCGCAAGTAATCATGTGAATTTGATATGTGTTCAATATTTTGATAGTATGTATGTTGTGATTCCCTTAGTGGTGTCATGTGAATGTCGACTGCATGACACTTCCCCATATTTGGGCCTAAGGGAATGCATTGCGGAGTAGTAAATAGATGGTGGCTTGCGAGAGTGACAGAAACTTAAACCCTAGTTAAGGCACTATTCCGTAAGGGACCGATTGGATCCTAGAATTTAATGCCATTGTTAGGATTTATCCTTAATACTTTTCCCATAGTTGAGGATGCTTGTTGGAGGGTTAATCATAAGTAGGAGGTTTGTTCAAGTAAGAACAACACCTAAGCACCGGTCCACCCACATATCAAATTGTCAAAGTAGCGAACACAAATCAAACCAACATGATGAAAGTGACTAGATGAAATTCCCGTGTACCCTCAAGAACGCTTTGCTTATCATAAGAGACCGTTTTGGTCTGTCCTTTGCCTCAAAAGGATTGTGCTACCTTGCTGCATACTTGTTACAATTATCGTTACTTGCTCGTTACAGATTATCTTGCTACCAAACTACTCGCTACTTACAATTTCAGCACTTGCAGACAATACCTTACTGAAAACTACTTGTCATTTCCTTCTGCTCCTCGTTGGGTTCGACACTCTTACTTATTGAAAAGAGCTACAATTGACCCCCTATAATTGTGGGTCATCACTATTCCATCTATAGTGCTATGTCCATGGCTCATGCTCATGTATTGCGTCAAAGTTGAAAAAGTTTGAGAACATCAAAAGTATGAAATAATTGCTTAGTTTGTCATCGGGGTTGTGCATGATTTAAATATTTTGTGTGATGAAGATGGAGTATAGTCAGACTATATGATTTTGTAGGGATATGCTTTCTTTGGCCATGTATTTTGAGAATACATAATTATTTTGTTAGTATGCTTGAAGTATTATTGTTTTTATGTCAATATTAAACTTTTGTTTTGAATCTTACGGATCTGAACATTCATGCCACAATAAAGAGAATTACATGGATAAATATGTTAGGTAGTGTCGGTGTCAAAACCGGCGGATCTCGGGTAGGGGGTCCCGAACTGTGCGTCTAGGCCGGATGGTAACAGGAGGCAAGGGACACGAAGTTCTACCCAGGTTCGGGCCCTCTCGATGGAGGTAAAACCCTACGTCCTGCTTGATTAATATTGATGATATGGGTAGTACAAGAGTAGATCTACCACGAGATCGAAGAGGCTAAACCCTAGAAGCTAGCCTATGGTATGATTGTTGATGTCTAAGTCGTCCTACGGACTAAAACCCTCCGGTTTATATAGACACCGGATAGGGTTAGGGTTACATAGAGTCGGTTACAATGGTAGGAGATCTACATATCCGTATTGCCAAGCTTGCCTTCCACGCCAAGGAAAGTCCCTCCCGGACACGGGACGAAGTCTTCAATCTTGTATCTTCATAGTCCAGGAGTCCGGCTGAAGGTATAGTCCGGCTATCCGAACACCCCCTAATCCAGGACTCCCTCAGTAGCCCCTGAACCAGGCTTCAATGACGACGAGTCCGGCGCGCAGATTGTCTTCGGCATTGCAAGGCGGGTTCCTCCTCCAAGTACTTCATAGAAGATTTTGAACACAAAGATAGTGTCCGGCTCTGCAAAATAAGTTTCCACATATTGCCATAGAGAGAATAATATTTACACCAATCTAATCTGCTGACGTATTCCGTAGCGTGACACACCACGGCCAAGCCTTTATCCGAGTCGTTTCATTATCCCACCTCAGCGCGTTATGCGAGGCGGTTTCCTTGGCACGTCTTGTTAAAGCAGAGATCGTGTCCCCTTATCCCGGGATTCTCATCAATACGGGCGTGGGTAACCCAACCGCGCCATTGATTACGGCGCTTGGAGATAAGCGAGTTTTACCAGGCTGGTGGGGACATGTAGTTGCGTCCACCCATATAAGGGGATAAGGATCCACCTTTTCACCTACGCCTTCTTCCTCCTTCGCCTATCCATTCTTGCGCACTCGAGCTCCAGCGCCCAAGTCCGCACTCCCCACCTCAACCTTCTCCAGCCATGTCCGGAGCGGGAGGCAAGTGGATGGTCTCCTCCGTCACGGAGGGACATATCAAAAAGCTGAGGAAGGCCGGATACCTGTCTAACGACATCGCGTACCGGCTCCCCGAAAAGGGGCAGCTCATCCCCACCCCTAGGCCCCATGAGAGGGTGGTGTTCCTCCCCCATTTCCTCCGCGGACTGGGCTTCCCTCTCCACCCATTTGTCCGGGGGCTCATGTTCTACTACGGCCTGGATTTCCACGATCTGGCCCCGAACTTCGTCCTCAACATCTCGGCGTTTATCGTCGTGTGCGAGGCCTTCCTCCGCATCCGCCCCCATTTCGGCCTATGGCTCAAGACTTTCAACGTCAAGCCGAAGGTGGTGCGCGGCAACCAGGCGGAGTGCGGAGGCGCCATGGTGGGCAAGATGGCCAACGTCCTATGGCTCGAGGGCTCCTTTGTGGAGACCCTGAAGGGGTGGCAATCGGGGTGGTTTTACATCACCGAGCCGCGCGACGCCGCATGGGCCGCACCCCCCGAGTTCCGATCCGGACCCCCTACGCGGCTCACCTCCTGGAAGGACACGGGTCTGTCTTGGGGTAAAAAAGGAGAGCTAACCGGACTCCAACCATGCATCCAAACCCTGGCGGACAAGAAGCTCAAACTTGTCAACGTAGTCCAGGTTATGCTCATCCGCCTGATCCTCCTTGTCAACAACAGGCTTTCAACCTGTGGGAGTTTGACTCAGCACGGCACCAAACTCTGAGCAGGCTCTTCGACACGATGTACGAAGATGCCTGGAAGGTGCTTTTCAAAGGCGCCGAGGCTCCTGCATCCACTACCGAGGATCGCAGATTCAGTGCGCAGCGTCGCGCCCTCGCGGTAAGCTGTTTTTTCCTTTTACAAGGTATCAGTTCTTCATAGTTTGACTCCATGTGGGATCTAAGCTCCCTTACCTTTGACTGGATTGGCAGGTGATGTCCGGACAGATCAACTGTCCGGCTCCTTTGCTTGAAGGCCCAGCGGACGCTCGCTTGGCGAAGCTGCTCGTTCCGGCACCCTATGTGGTGCCGGAGAAGAAGGCCACGAAGAAGGCCGCGGGGACTCGAAAGAGTGCCCGGCGCCAGGAGGTGTCGGACCCATCATCTGATGGTTCCGAGGCGCATTCCTCCCGTGAAGACGAGGAGGAAGAAGAGGAGAGCTCTCCCCCTCCAGCGGGAGGAGAGAAGAAAAGGAAGGCCGCCCTCTCTGGGGAGGCAGGCGGGGGCAAGAAGGGGAAAACCCTCCCTCCGGACTACTCCACCGATGCCGAAGGCGGAGAGGAGTGGCAGCCCAGGGCCAAGCCCCTGGCAAAATCGTAAGTATCCGGATACCAGAGTAATTCATAGCATTCGTTTATTGCACAGCTTTCCCTTACGTCGAATATGTTTATGCAGCCCACCCAAAGACCGGCTCGACGCGTCGTCGAGCGGCTCACTGGACTCGTCGGATGTGAACTCGCTTCCGACGGCTTCCTCCCCCCGCCCTACGGACGACACCGAAGTGTTGTCCCAACAGGTTCCAAGCCGGGAGGAGGTGGTCCTGGAGGCGTCGCAAGGCGACCTCCCGGACTCCAGGAGTAAAGGGGATGAAACCCCTCAGGGCTCCAAGTCCGGCTCTAGGCCGGACACCGCTCCGGAACCTTCAAAGGTTCCAGAGTCCGGCGGGGGACCTCCTTCCAAGAGGAGCAAGTCCACCGTGCCGGCGGCCCCCGTCCAACCGGAGGCGCCGGACAATATGTTGGAGGCGCTCCAAGGCGCCTCCATCGACGAGGAGCACCGCGCTATTATGAGTGCGGTGGTCCAGAAGGTTCAGTCCGCCAAGAGCGGACTGACTGAAGCTTGTACTAGCCTTTTGACAGGCTTTGAGGTAAGTAAAGAATGTGTAAATAATAGTACCGCATAGACAGTAGCCCCTGATGCTCTGTTTGGCGTTCGGGAAGAAAAGCCGAATAGAGGATCAAATAGAATTCGCAGGAGTCTAACAAAAATGAGTCAATATGCATATGCAGGCTTCCCTGCTTGCGTCCGCCGCACTGACTGCGGAAGTGGACACGCTAAAGCAGAACCTCGAGCGGTCCGAGCAAGAGCTCGGGCGTGCCAAGAAGCAGCTCGAGGACAATGAAGGTAAGAAATACCATGTTTTAAATATATATAAAAAGGTGCAATTGCAAAGAATGACAGGATTATCGTGGCTATTTTAGGGGCCACGTCTGAAGTGGCGACCCTTAAGCAGGCGCTGGTCGAGGCCGAGAAGAGGGCGGCCTCGGAGCGCACCGAGCGGGAGAAGTATGAGGCCGAGGTTGGCAAGGTGCGGCAAGAGCTCCAGGCTCTCATGGAAAAACATGAGAGTTTGGAGCTTGACTCAAAGACGCGAGCGTCCGAGCTCGCGGTGGCTATTGAAAATGCCAAGTCTGCCAAGGCCGAATCCCAGAAGACCCTCCAGGAGTTGGATGAGGTGAAGAAGATAGCGGCGGGTAAGGCATTCTTTATGCAAAGCAAACACATAAACGTGAGTTACTTGTTACTTACCCGAATCCGGAGCTCTCCAGGAGCGTTCGCAGATCTTCCCCGGAGTGTATCCGATGCCGCCGCATTCTACCGAGCCGAGGAGGGCAGCTCGACAGAGAAGGTGTTCTGGTCTCAGTATACTGAGGCCGGACACCCCGTGCCCCTGAGCGACCAGCTGAAGCAACTGGTCGAGCTCCACAAGGCGGCCGAACAGGCCATGAAGGGCCTCATTGTTCGGCTGTGGCCTGGAGGGGCTCTGCCTGGGAGCTATTTCGGGCTGGTGCGGCGGTTGGTGGAGGCCTGTCCAAGGCTCGAAGTCATCAAGCGCTCCGTCTGCATTGAAGGTGCCCGTAGGGCCCTTGCCCGTGCTAAGGTGCACTGGGGCAAGCTGGATGCTGAGAAGCTGGTGAAGGACGGGCCACCGCCGGGGAAAGAGCATCGCAAGCCCGAGAATTACTATAAGGATGTTCTGAAGGGTGCCCGCCTTGTGGCGGATGAATGTTCTAGGGATGTAATTTTTGAGTGAAACTTGCTCGTTTTGTCCTGTGCGCTGAAAACTTGTTTATATGCGCTAAGCAATGCTGTTGGAATTTAAAATATTACCTTCTGTGCGGCTGTTTATCAATTCTGAGAGATGGCGAGTCGTCGGCTTCTGCCCCCGTGCCGCTAGTGCTGGGGTGTTCGGGGATAAACCTGAGCGCTCTTTTTCCCATGTTTGGGTCCTTCGAGGGAGGCGCTCAGCCCAACGAACAAGGCAATCGGACTATAATGCGTGAACACTCTCACTTAGCCATAGAATTCTATAATTTTAAATTTCGGCGAAGCCCCTGGTATTCGGAAGACCGAGTTCGGGGCGCTATCCACGCCTTGGCCGGACAGAGCCGGCTCCTCGCCCTAAGCGGCATAAGTCTTTAGGGACTCGAAAAACCTCTCGAACAGCGACCAGCTCTCGCTTCATCATGACAGTCAGTTTTAGCTTTCTCCACTGAGGTGCTCGACCCAGCTCAACTGGGGCACAATCGCAGTGGTTCTCCTAGTGCTACCTTAGCCGATATAGCGGAACGTAAGGCACCAAAACATAGGAGCCGGGCAAACCCAACTATTGACCCAAGACATGATTCGGAGCCGATGCATATAATGCTATAAGTTCGGGGTGCCGCACTTGTTAAAGTGTTCGGACTTCTCACACCATATTGAGGGGTACTAAAGCCCCTGGCGTATTTTGGCCGTACCAACGTGTACGGGTGCAACATGTCGTTAAGGAACATATATAAAAGAAAAAAAGGTAATGCAAAAATAGACGAAAGCTATGCATTGTTTATTAAAAAGGGCTGCGATCAAAGCAGAACGATACAAATAATGCGATAAGTGGAAGGTTGGACTAGTTAACATGTCCGTTCCAGGGGCAAGCTGCGGAATAGTATGCGGAACAGGTATACTGCTCGTGATAGAGACCACCTGGGAGTTCCGTACTGCGGCGTGGCTTGTCTGCTTCCCTGGTTCTTGCATCGTTTGTGCGGCAATTGAACTGCCGAACAGGCCTTCCGAAGGATGGAGTCCTGAAAGTAAGAGAAATTTTAAAAAAATCGGCAGCCCCTGGTACGGTTTAAGCCGTATTTTTGGGCGTGCCATGATGGTGCCCCTCCCCCTGTACCCATGGTATCTCTAGAGCGTAGTTATGTACGCGAAGTACTGGCGTCGCCTTTTTGCGAGGGTTGGGGTTGGGGCCGCATTGCTACGCCTGCTCGGATCGTGCCAGGCGGTCTTGTTGTAGGTTACTCCGGGCGCGCTTGACGGTGTCCGGTCGTTTAGTGGCCGGACTGGAGAACTGCCTGGAGAGGCTGCTTTGTACTTCCGTTGCAAGGGCCGCCGTGTGCTCCTCCGTTCGGAGGGAGCATTCGGTGTTTCCATTGACCGTAATTACTCCTCGAGGGCCTGGCATCTTGAGCTTAAGGTATGCGTAGTGCGGTACCGCATTGAACTTAGCGAATGCGGTTCGCCCGAGCAGTGCGTGATAACCACTGCGAAACGGGACTATGTCGAAGATTAACTCCTCGCTTCGGAAATTATCCGGAGATCCGAAGACCACTTCAAGTGTGACTGAGCCTGTACAGTTGGCCTCTACACCTGGTATTACGCCTTTAAAGGTCGTTTTGGTGGGCTTAATCCTCGAGGGATCTATGCCCATTTTCCGCACTGTATCCTGGTAAAGCAGGTTCAGGCTGCTGCCGCCGTCCATAAGGACTCTAGTGAGATGAAATCCGTCAATAATTGGGTCTAGGACCAATGCGGCGAATCCGCCATGACGGATGCTAGTGGGATGGTCCCTTCGATCAAAGGTGATCGGGCAGGAGGACCATGGGTTGAACTTTGGGGCGACTGGCTCTACCGCGTATACGTCCCTTAACGCGCGCTTCCGCTCCCTTTTGGGGACGTGGGTTGCGTATATCATGTTCACCGTCCGCACTTGTGGGGGAAAACCCTTCTGTCCACTGTTGTTCGGCGGCCGGGGCTCCTCGTCGTCATCGCTATGCAGCCCCTTGTCTTCATTTTCGGCGTTTAACTTGCCTGCCTGCTTGAACACCCAACAATCCCTGTTGGTGTGATTGGCCGGCTTTTCGGGGGTGCCATGTATCTGGCACAAGCGGTCGAGTATTCGGTCCAAACTGGACGGGCCCCTAGGATTCCTTTTGAATGGCTTTTTCCGCTGACCGGATTTAGAGCCTCTGAATCCGGCATTAACTGCCGTATCCTCAGCATTGTCGCCGTTAATGCGGCGCTTCTGCTTGTTGCGACGCGACCTGCCACTACTGTCCCTGGTGTCCGAATTACCAGGGTTCTTGGTCATATTGTTGCTACGAGCAAGCCAGCTGTCTTCTCCCGCGCAAAAGCGGGTCATGAGTGTCGTGAGTGCTGCCATAGATTTCGGCTTTTCCTGTCCAAGGTGCCGGGCCAGCCACTCGTCACGGATATTGTGCTTGAAGGCTGCTAGGGCCTCAGCGTCCGGACAGTCGACTATTTGATTTTTCTTTGTTAGGAACCGTGTCCAGAATTGCCTGGCCGATTCCTCTGGCTGCTGAATTACGTGACTTAGGTCATCGGCGTCTGGGGGTCGCACATAAGTGCCCTGGAAATTGTCGAGGAATGCGGCTTCCAGGTCCTCCCAACAACTGATTGATCCTGTTGGCAAGCTGTTAAGCCAATGCCGAGCTGGTCCTTTAAGCTTGAGTGGGAGGTATTTGATGGCGTGGAAATCATCGCCGCGGGCCATGTGGATATGAAGGAGATAATCCTCGATCCATACCGCAGGATCTGTTGTGCCATCATATGATTCGATGTTTACGGGTTTGAAACCCTCGGGGATTTGATGATCCATTATTTCGTCTGTAAAGCAGAGTGGGTGTGCGGCGCCTCTGTACTGGGCTATATCATGACGTAGCTCCAATGAGCCTTGTCTACTGTGTTCGGCCCCGCCGAATTTGTGGCCGGCGTGACGGTTACCGTCTCGAGCCGTGGGGCGCCCACGCGATCCGTAGATCGATCTTGTTTGCCTTGCCTTGTCCTCCAACATGTCTCGTAAGTCCGGCGCATATTCCCGTGCCTTGGTACGGGGTGCGGCTTGAGTGGAGGGCCGAGAGGCCTCTCTGTCGCGACCACGAGGTGGCCGGTCGGCCGCATCAAGTGCTTCCTCCTCTAATCGGGGTAGCAACCTGCGCTTTGGGTAGCTCTTGGAGGGGCGTTCGAGTTTATGCTCTTCGGCCGCAAGGACTTCAGTCCATCTGTCGACTAGCAAATCTTGATCAGCTCTAAGCTGTTGCTGTTTTTTCTTGAGGCTTCTTGCCGTGGCCATAAGCCTGCGTTGAAAACGCTCTTGCTCGACGGGATCCTCTGGCACGACGAATTCGTCGTCGTCGAGGCTTGCCTCGTCTTCGGAGGGAGGCATATAATTATCGTCCTCGACCTCTCTGTCTGCCGCTCTCTCATGAGGGCTGGTTTCTCCATCCTCCTGTGCTAATTCTTGCTGGAGGGGGTTTTGTTCGGCGCTTTCCGGAGTATTATTATCTCCCGTGCTGGAATCACCGTATTTGTTTTGGCGGGATTTTGAGCGGCGCCGCTGATGCCGGCGCTTAGGCTGTTTCTTGGAGGGGTCATCCTCCGCTGTTCCATCGCCATCTCCCTCTTTTGGGGTGTCCGCCATGTATATGTCATATGACAAGGTGGCTTTCCAGGGCCTAGTAGGCGCTGGTTCTTCATCATCTCCTTCATCGGTGTCCATACTGTCGATGTCTTCGGAGTCGAAGTCGAGCATGTCGGTTAAGTCGTCGACAGTGGCTATAAAGTGGGTGGTGGGTGGGCTTTGAATTTCTTCATCGTCCGTACCCCAACCTTGCTGACCGTAGTTCGGCCAGGGCTCTCCCGATAAAGAGAGAGACTTCAGTGACTTCAGGATATCGCCGAAAGGCGAGTGCTGAAAGATGTCCACGGCAGTGAACTCCATGATCGGCGCCTAATCGGATTCGATCGGCAGGGGCGCGGAGGGTTCGGAGTCCGGAGAGGAGTCCGGCTCCTTGGAGTCACGAGTCTCGCAGAGTACGGGGCTGGTGTTCGGCTCAATCGCCGTTGGGGTCGCAGCCCCCGAGGTGGCGTCCAACCGCCCATCCTCGATCGGCGCAGTTGGCTCCGAATTAAGGGTCGGAGCCGATGCGGGTGCGGCCTCCAGGGCACTGTTCAGCGGCAGAGCTAGATCATGCTCGTCGTGACAGTGCGGCGCGCTCGGCAGTGGCTCGAATCCGTCGAAGATCAAGTCCCCGCGGATGTCAGCCGTGTAGTTTAAACTTCCAAATCTGACCTGACGGCCAGGGGCGTAGCTTTCGATCTGCTCCAGACGGCCAAGCGAATTGGCCCGCAGTGCGAAGCCGCCGAAGACGAAGATCTGTCCGGGGAGGAAGGTCTCACCCTAGACTGCATCGCTATCGATGATCGTAGGAGCCATCGAGCCTGACGGCGACGACACAGAGGAACTCTCAATGAAAGCACCAATGTCGGTGTCAAAACCGGCGGATCTCGGGTAGGGGGTCCCGAACTGTGCGTCTAGGCCGGATGGTAACAGGAGGCAAGGGACACGAAGTTTTACCCAGGTTCGGGCCCTCTCGATGGAGGTAAAACCCTACGTCCTGCTTGATTAATATTGATGATATGGGTAGTACAAGAGTAGATCTACCACGAGATCGAAGAGGCTAAACCCTAGAAGCAAGCCTATGGTATGATTGTTGATGTGTAAGTCGTCCTATGGACTAAAACCCTCCGGTTTATATAGACACCGGATAGGGTTAGGGTTACATAGAGTCGGTTACAATGGTAGGAGATCTACATATCCGTATCGCCAAGCTTGCCTTCCACGCCAAGGAAAGTCCCTCCCGGACACGGGAAGAAGTCTTCAATCTTGTATCTTCATAGTCCAGGAGTCCGGCTGAAGGTATAGTCCGGCTATCCGAACACCCCCTAATCCAGGACTCCCTCATGTAGCATTCCACACCAAAATTCTATTTTTATCATTTACCTACTCGAGGCCGAACAGGAATTAAGCTTGGGGATTCTTGATACGTCTCCAACATATCTATAATTTTTATTGTTCCATGCTATTATATTATCTATTTTGGATATTTTATATGCATTAATATGCTATTTTATATGATTTTTGGGATTAGCCTATTAACCGGGAGCCTAGTGTCAGTTTCTGTTTTTTCCTTGTTTTACAGTTTCACAGAAAAGGAATACCAAACAGAGTCCAAATGGAATAAAACTTTCGTGGTGATTTCTCTTGGACTAAAAGACACCCACGAGACTTTGAGTTCAAGTCAGAGGAGCCTCGAGGCAGTCACAAGGGTGGAGGGCGCGCCCCCCGACCTTGTGGGCCCCTCGTAGCTCTCCTGGCCTAATTCTTCCTCCTATATATACTCTTATACCCAAAAAAACATCCAGGGGAGCCACGAAACCACTTTTCCACCGCTGCAACCTTCTGTACCTGTGAGATCCCATCTTGGGGCCTTTTCCGGCATCCTGCCGAAGGGGGAATCGATCACGGAGGGCTTCTACATCAACACCATTGCCTCTCCGATGAAGCATGAGTAGTTTACTTCAGACCTACGGGTCCATAGCTAGTAGCTAGATGCTTGTTCTCTCTCTTTGATTCTCAATACAAAGTTCTCCTCGATGTTCTTGGAGATCTATTCGATGTAATACTCTTTTGCAGTGTGTTTGCCAAGATCCGATGAATTGTGGATTTATGATCAACCTATCTATGAATATTATTTGAATCTCCTCTGAATTCTTATATGCATGATTTGATATCTTTGCAAATCTCTTCAAACTACCGATTTGGTTTGGCCAACTAGATTGGTTTTCCTTGCAATGGGAGAAGTGCTTAGCTTTGGGTTCAATCTTGTGGTGTCCTTTCCCAGTGATAGTAGGGGCAGCAAGGCACGTATTGTATTGTTGCCATCGAGGATAACAAGATGGGGTTTTCATCATATTGCTTGAGTTAATCCCGCTACATCATGTCATCTTACTTAATGTGTTACTCTGTTATTATGAACTTAATACTCTAGATGCAGGCAGGAGTCTGCCGATGTGTGGAGTAATAGTAGTAGATGCATAATCATTTCGGTCTACTTGACACGGACGTGATGCCTATATTCATGATCATTGCCTTAGATATCGTCATAACTTTGCGCTTTTCTATTAATTGCTCGGCAGTAATTTGTTCACCCATCGTAATAACTTCTATCTTGAGAGAAGCCTCTAGTGAAACCTATGGCCCCCGGGTCTATTTTACATCATATTAGTTTCTGTTTACTTGTAATTTCTATCACCATTCCCTTACTTTACAATCTTTTACTTTCCGTTCCATAAAAAATACCAAAAATATTACTTTACCGTTTATCCATCTCTATCAGATCTCACTTTGCGAATAACCGTGAAGGGATTGACAACCCCTTTGTCGTGTTGGTTCCAAGTTGGTGTTTGTTTGTGCAAGTATTCGGTGGCTTGTTGCGTAATCTCCTACTGGATTGATACCTTGGTTCTCAAAACTAAGGGAAATACTTACACTACTTTGTTGCATCACCCTGTCCTCTTCAAGGGAAAAACCAACGCAAGCTCAAGAGGTAGCAAGGAGCATGACCTTCAACAAGCTTGGCAAAGACATTCGAGCACTGCAGTATGTTGATTGCATTGTGAGTTCCTGGCATACCAAAGAAGGAGTGCCAAATCCAGAGGTCTTGTGTGGCCACTGCCTCAATTACCACACTTCAAGCTCCTTTGGCGCCTTTGTACATCCTCCGCCAAGCAAATGGACAGTTTTTTCATGCCCAATGCATGCAGTCGATGCTTCCAAGCATCCCAGGAAATCCTCTTGTTGCATTCTGTTCTAGGATGCGAGCAGTGTCTTCAACATTGGGTGATCGCAAGTATTATGGTCCAAACACTGCCACCACTGCCCTATAGAACTTGTACAAACACTCAATGGTGGTGGACTCGACCATGCGTCCACAGTCTTTCAATATATCACCGGGAGCTCCGTATGCAAGCATCCTCATAGTTGTCATGCACTTCTGGAGTGAGGAGAATCCAACAGTGCCGCTGCAATCCTTCTTGCAAATGAAATAATTGTCGAACTCCTGAATGACATTCACAATCCTGAGGAAGAGCTTTTGGCTCATCCAATAACGGCGCTGAAATACTTTCTCGCCGTGCAATGGAGCATCAACGAAGTACTCGGCGTAGAGGAAGCAATAGCCCTCTCGTCGATGCCTCTACTTGCTCTTATGGCGGCCCGGCATTGAGCCACCTCACTACGGCTTCGCATTGTTGGCGAACAGGCCGGCCAGAGCGGCGAGGATCATTGGGTGCTCTTTGTCCTGGGTGTCGGCCTCGGCTACCTCCTCCATCAGAGCCGCGAACGCCTCCTCGTCATCGGAGTCCATTGCCGAACAGGCAAATCACCGAACACCTGGTGGGCGTGGTGGGTGGGCAGCTGCCTGTATCCCCGCATGTGTGGTTGGAGCCCTGGAAAGCTCGCCCAGGAGTAGGATGGAGGCTGTCATGGCGAAACCCTCTCTTTTCTGATGGGGAAATGGCATTTCTAGTGGCAGAGCAACGACTGTGGGCAGGTGGGCGGCGTCGGGATCAGCATGGCGGCAAGAGGGAAAGTGGCATCCTGTGGCGCGCGAGACGAATCTGGGCGGGGGAAAGGCATTTCTCGCCTGACAGTGGTGGCCCACGCGACGCTTTTCCTTCCGCCGGAGCCCGCAAATCCCCCCCCCCCCATGCGCTGGGTTCGGCCTGGGATCGCCGGACAAAAAATGAACCGAGCCGGCGAAATTCGGCATCCTGAGGGGATGACTGGGGTTTTTACGGCGCCAGCGCTAAAAAAGACGCCCTAGGTGCCTGTTGGGGGTGAGTGGAGATACTTTAAGAGCTTGGATTTATAGAGTAGAGCCGGAACACAAGAGAGTACAAATTTTAGAAAAAGGGGCTGGAGGCTTAAAATTTTAGTTTTGGCGGGCGGTGAAGAGATGCATTTTCTGGTGCGGAAGGAGGAACGCTGCGTCAACTTTTAATTTTCTGGGGAGCACAATACGCGCAAGGATTGATTGCGTGGGAATCAAGGAGTATCCCTTGTGTTTCGAGTTTCAGCGTAAACAAATGTATGTGTGTGCATTCTTATTCTTTTCTGGCGTGCGATGGATTTGCTTCGCATGCACGAGATTTTTTTCTAATTTTTTTACAAGGAAGCAAAGCAAAACACCATGGAGCTCAGGAGGAAACATCCAGCAAAAAATTACTAATTTGAAACATTGTTCAAAACTCTCTACCAAAGCACTAGGAGCTCGCTCAGGAGGAAACATCACTCATGCCAGCCAAGACAAGATATCATCATGCCTTGCCTATATATTTTCAAAATCAGCATTATTCTTGCCCATGCCGGCCACCCGGTGGCTTCGCTTCCTCGACGTACGTCCTCTTTCAGCTGTTGGTGGCAGTAGGAGCTGTCTGCGTGCATCGATGCACCGACACAACAACATCAGCAACAACAACATGCCATTGCTCTCTTAGGCCAACTTCACCGCGCGACCACAAACGGACATCTGGTTTGATCAGATTCTATCCGTTTGGGGTAGGAAAACGGACATGCATGTCCCCATGCGGTCGTCCCGCCTGATGAGGACATAGACCTGGGGTAGGGTAATAGGCCTGACCTATACGTCCTACCTAAGGCCCTTGTCCTAGAACCAAAGAAGTTCAAGAATAAATAGAGGGGGCCCAACAAAGGTGTTGAGTGGACTCCACTCGACCTACCATTCACTCGGAGACCCCTCCTTATTTAGGTCACTCGACCACTAAACCACTCGACATGCAGAAGACCTAAATCCACTCCGCGCAGCAACGGTCGGGCATTTACTCATATACTTAATGATCATTTATAGCACTTTATTACGGACGTTACCTGTAACACTCTCTCTTTATATACCTTAAACCCCTTGTAACGTGGGCTAGCTGGGGTCTGGGCGCACTCTATATAAGCCACCCCCCTCCACTGGCACAAGGGTTCGCATCTTTTGTAAACACACACATATACATAATCCAGTCGACCACCTCCGGGCACCGAGACGTAGGGCTGTTACTTCCTCCGTGAAGGGCCGGAACTCGTAAACTCGCATGTACAACTACTCCATAGAAAGGATCTTGCCTCCTCATACCTACCCCACATTGTACTGTCAGTCCTAGATCGACGACAGTTGGCGCCCACTGCAGGGCAGGTGTCTTAGCAGTTTGTTGGAGAAGTTGCGATTTTTCGATTCCCATCATCATGGTTTCTGTCGGAGGATTGGCTGAGGGTCGTGAGATCTGTCTTGGCGCACTCGTCTTCATCGCTGATGACTCCGCTTGGCTCTGCGAGGCTCCACTCGACGTCGACGCGCTCCCCGTCCGCGGGGCGACGCACTTCCGCGCACGCGTCCGCGGCGTCCTTCTTCGATAGCCATCGACTCAGTATCAGTCGGCTGATGCAGCGTCCTCACTCCTCGCCGCTCGCCGGCGCAAGCGGTCCGGTCGGTCACGACTTTAGTGGTGGGTGAGGCACGCGGTGGCCCGCCAATCGGCCACCCCACAAATCGCGGCGATCGAGCCCGATTAAACTCTCTACGGCCTGTTCGACCTGTCGACTCGCTCCGTCGGGGCTGCATCCGAGTGCGACAGTAGTGACCCTGCGGTGGAAGTCTTGATGGTCAATGGACCGCGCAGTCCTCCTGGCTTCCCTCGCGACGATGGTGGCGATGACGTCAGCGATCCATCGCGCGTCCACGAAGAGTACCGCCCCGAACCCCTCTCTTCGCTGCAGAGGGAAGATCTTCGTCGTCGCAATGTGGATGCACTTCACACTCCTATCGTTGGAGAAACCCCCGAGGCCCGAGCCTTGGAGGAGGCGCGCCTGGCCAACTTGGCTGAGCGCACTTGACTGGAGAACCTCCAGCACGCGCTCGACGAGCGTGCTCGGCAGCGGATTCCTGAGTCTAGTCAATGACAACTTTTCCCACCTCCAACTCAGGTATACCGAACTCAGATCTAGAATCTCACAGCTGCAGCCCGAATAGCGGAGTCAATTCAGCCTTCCCAGTCAGAAGCTGGCCGAGGTTTGGTGCAGATCCAGGCTTTACTCCGGGTAGCAGGAGAGCAAAATACAGCAGTATCTCAGTCGCGGAATAGGATTCATAGCAGATCTGTGGTGGCACACACTGTCCAATCTGCTCACAACCCAAGATCGCCTCCGCAGCGTGAGGGACGTGGGCACCGGTAGGAACAGTACAGGAACCGTGAGCAGTATGATCATCGACTCGACCACGATGACCGTCGTCGAGTGCCCATGCCCCCTCCAAGGAGTGCGTCATATGTGCATCGACGGCAAGAGGACAGGCGCCCCCATAGCGGCGAACGAAGAATTCCAGTCGACCCCAGAGAGCCAGGCTTTGATGCGAGATCTATTCTCGTTCAAGGTCTGGTTGACAGGAACAGGGCACACAGAGAGGGCCATGATAGAGATTATCTGACTGGAAGCAGGGTGCATGTTTCAGGTCCCGAGTGTTTTAGCAGAGCCATCAGAGCACCAGTGATTCCCCCCAACTTTAGGTTGGCGACTGGAGTCAGCAAGTTCACTGGCGAGTCCAAGCCTGACACTTGGCTTGAGGAATACCGAGTGGCTGTGCAGATCGGTGGCGGCAATGATGAAGTGGCCATGAAGCACCTCCCTTTGATGTTGGAGGGCTCAGCCAGAGCATGGTTGAATCAGTTAGCACCTGGCAGCATATATAGTTGGGAAAAACTTGCCCGAGTGTTTGTTAGAACCTTTGAAGGTACATGCAAAAGGCTGGCGGGGTTTATAGAGCTGAGTCCTGTGTGCAGAAGCCGAATGAGACGTTGAGAGATTATATCCAGAGACGGATCATATTGCACCATACAGTGGAGAACGTGTCGGATCACCGAGCAGTTTGTGCCTTCAATGAAGGTGTTAAGTACAGAGAGTTGAATCTGAAGTTCGGTCGGACAGGAGATATGTCCCTGAGTCGAATGATCAATATTGCCACCAAGTATGCCAATGGTGAGGAGGAAGACCGACTCCGGAGTGGCAAGCAAAAAACAGTCACCCAAGAAACCAGAGGAGGGAATTCCAGTCGGAAACAGAAGCGCAAGGCCGAACCAGCTGCTCCTGGTGAAGCTTTAGTTGTGGCCCAAGGGAAATTCAAGGGGAAGCCCAAAGGGCCCTGGACTCCCAAGAAAGTTAAAGATCAAGATGGGAATGATGTGTTGGATTTACCATGCCACATTCATAACAAAAAAGATGAAGAGGGGAATCTCATTTACCCTAAACACACCACTCGATAGTGTCGTCTCCTGATCCAGCAGTTCCGAGAGAAACAACCCAAGGAGAAGGAGAAGGAGTCAGACAAGGGTGAGGAAAGGGAAGAAGATGATGATGGTTTTTGTTAGTGTTCTGGGAACGGGGGTCCCCAGACTTGCCTGCCTGCGGCCCGCGGCGCGGCTAAGCCAGCAGGCCGTACAGACCATCTTCACCAACAAAGCACCCAAGACCCTCGCGAGGGCCAAGCCTCGCGAGGCAGACAACGCAAGACCGCCCCTAGAGTGTCCTAGCTAGGCAGGCTCACGAGGAGCGGAGATATCAAGGTGAGGCGATCCTCACGAGGCTCTCGTGACGTGAGCCGTGATGATCGACACCAGGCGGGTGCCAGCGCGCACAACGTCCTTGTTTCCTCTTTGGTGCAAAGGGGGCAAGCGCAGCCGCGGAGTGCCGAGGCCTCAGGCCAAGGTTACCATTTCGGTGCAACAAGACCAAGACCATGGACTGCAATACGGAGGTCATAGTGGAGCCCAGAACAGCGTCACCACCAGAACTTTGTGCAGGTAAAGACTACTTTTGTCAGGATAGCTTGTACTAGTTGTCCCCTTCAAATTAGCCCGCGATTGTTGGCTCCCTTCCTGCTCGATATTTGGGAAGAAGACCAGGGCCTCTATAAATAGGACTAGCCACCACAGTGGAGGGGGGACACATCATCTTAGCTCGAGAGAGACCACCCTCACACACAAGCTCACCGAGCACAAGAACGCCTTAACCTCAGGAGGCCGTTCTTCCCTTGTATTGTTCATCATCAGCCCAAGAGGCAATCCACCACCACCACACTGGAGTAGGGTATTACACCACAACGGTGGCCCAAACCAGTATAAACCATGTGCCCTTCTGTGTTGTGAGTTCGTCGAGTTCGTCTGCAAGATCTTAGCGAGTTAGAGCGTAGATCGGTTGGAGGGAAAGACTTAGCGCGCACCCCAGTGTTCAAACCTTAAGGGTTTGCCGGAACCCCACATCCGACATTTGGCATGCCAGGTAGGGGTGCACCGTAGCTTCCCTTCCATCAGTTCGTCGCTCCGTCATCTCCATGTCGGACGCTTGCCGTGCTCGAGCTAAGCGTCAGGCCGCCCTCGCCTCCCGCGTCGCTCAGATGGCTCCCGTCGGCGGGCCGCCTCGTCGTGCTCCGTCCCCCGCCGCCAACGCTGCCACCGGCCCGGTGGGAAACGAGCAGCAGGCGTCCTCGCAACATCTTTCGATGTGGCAGGACGGCCGCACCGCTACTCCATCACTCACTCCTGCTAGCTCTTCGGCTGACGCGCACCATGCTCCCATGGAGGCACGGGCTGCGCTCATCGCGATGAACGAGCTCCTGCATTACCGCCCCGTCGACGACATCTATGAGGAGTGGCTCGACCACGTTGCCGAGCTCGTCCGTGCCGTGGGGGGCTCTCTGGCACTGTCCCACTCTCTGCCTCCCCCTCAGCAGGCCGTGGGCGATGGGGCTCGTGGCGTGCCTCCACCGCCTCGACCCCAAGAAGGTGCGTTGGCGCCAAGGCGCGCACCTCTGTGGCGCGATCTGCCGCGCCCGGTGCCCGCGCGTGAAGAAATGAGCTACCAAGAAATCCCGCGGCCGCGAGAAGCCGCACCAGCGCTCCCCGCGCCACCTCGTCAAGACCGCGCGCAGCCTGCAGTGGCATAGCGCGGACCTCGCTAAGACCAAGCTCCTCCCCTGAAGCGGGCCCCGACAACCACGGCAGGCTGCCGTGCCTTCACCCTTGAGCTGCGTAGCGCTGCCTGGCTAGGCAAGTTCAAGCCAGATCTGCCTCCTCGGTACGACGGCACCACCGACCCCACGGAGTTCCTGCAGCTCTATGAGTTGAGCATCAAAGCGGCCAACGGCGATGAAAAAGTCATGGCGTACTGGTTTCCCATGGCTCTCAAGGATGGGCTCCGCTCCTGGCTCCTGAACCTGCAGCACGGCTCGATCTCCTCCTGGGACGAGATGTGCGAATGCTTTGTCGCCAACTTCCAGGGCACTCGTGACCGCCCACCGGTCACGGGCGACCTATGCCGCATCAAGCAACAGCCAGGAGAGACCCTCCAAAAGTACATCCAGCGCTTCAACAACACCCGCCTCAAGATCCCCAAGGTCATGGACGAGGCCGTCATCTCCGTGTTTTCCGATGGCGTCCGCGACGTCAAGATCAAGGAAGAGCTGGCTATCCATGAGGAGTTGTGCACATCTCAGGAGTTGTTCAACCTGGCGACCAGGTGCACAAGAGCTGAGGAGGGGCGCCTCTCTCTCCTTGAGCTGCCAGCTGCAGGAGTGGAGGAAAAGAAGGCCAAGGCCAAGGATGTGAAGCGCAAAGAGCCAGTAGTGCTCACAGCAGACCCCGACACCAAGCGAGGCAGAGATCAGTCCGAGTCATCCAAGAACGGCCGCCCATTCTGCGCCTTCCACAACCTGAACACCGACAACACCAATGACTGTCAAGAGCTCAGAGCCATTCGGGAAGGACGCTTCGGCCGACACCCCGAGCGCAACAACCGGGGCTACGGCCACGGAGGAGGACGCGGAGGCGGACGCTGGGATGACCGTGGCCCGCGCCAAGAGTGGCGTGACCGGCCTCGTGAAGACCGCTGGCAGGACTAACCTCGCAAGGGCGCCTGGAGGGACCCACCTCGTGAGGATCGCCCCCAGGGCAACGCTGGTCTTCCCCTGTTGCCGCCACCAAGGAGGAACGACGACCATCACCAGGACGAGGGGGCTGGGGGCTTCCAGGAGCCGCGCAGTCGCTTGAATCTTGGGCGGCGCTCAGGCCCCAGCCTCTCAGCGCATCTTCAAACAGTTTGCTCGTGAGGTGAACGCGATGCTCCCCAAGCTCGAGGCCACGCGCCCGCTCCGGTGGTCCCAATACGCCATCACCTTCAGATCGGCCGACCAGCTCAAGTGCGCAGCCACCGCTGGCACACTCCCTATGCTGTGCTCCCCAGTCAGCAGCAATGTGCAAGTCACCAAGACTCTCATCGACGGCGGCGCAGGGCTCAACGTCCTATCCGCCGACACGTTCGACAACCTCCAAGTGCCCTATGAGCAGTTCCAGCCAACCAAGCCTTTCTCAGGAGTGACTGACGGTTCCACCACACCAATAGGGCAAGTCCGCCTGCCTGTCACCTTCGGGGAGCGCAAGAATTACCGCACCGAGCTCATCAACTTCGATGTCGCGCACATCCGCCTGCCATACAATGTCATCCTCGGGTATCCAGCCCTGGCCAAGTTCATGGCAGTCACTCATCACGGCTACAACATCCTCAAGATGCCAGGAAGCGAGGGGGTCATCACAGTCCCATGTGAAGAAAGGGATGCAGTGTGCTCCCTTGAGCGCGCCTTCCAAGCCACAACAATCGACAACCCTGACAGCAGAAGTGAAGGCCCTCTGGAGACCATCCCCAAGAAGAAGCTACCGCGCCATGCAGGACCCCAAGAAGATGGCGTCGCATCAGGAGCCTCGTCAGGATCGGCGCCCGCTCCAGGGGCGCCTCCCTCCACCGCATAGGAAAGCGCGCCCGACGCCCTCCTCAGGCAAGGCTCGGGGGCTCTCTTCTGGAGGGCCTCATACCTTGCCAATCTCACGAGGGAGGCGCTTGGGCACCACTTAGAAGCATGCTTCGCGGCACATGTTCCTCAGGAGAGCATGGGGCAAAGAATGCCCACCACCCAGGAGTTCATCACCAAGACCACCCAAGAGCTACAAGACGCAAGAGCCATGCATGGCGACAGCCGCTCACAGAGTGTGGCTCACTACCCAGGCAAGGGTGCTGAGCTGCGTGCCTGCGTAGACATCCCAGGGCTCAATAGGGCCGCATCTCAGGAATGCTTCTGGCCATCACGCGCGGGCCGCTGTGAGGGTCTACCACACAGCTTCGTTCGCATGCCCTTCGGCTTGCCGAGCGTGGCATCGGCCCATCGACGCAATGTGCGGCAAGTCTTGGCGGCTCAGGAGGCCAGGTTCCACGCTGTTCTGCGGGAGATAGCGACGGCCTTCAGGAAACCTCCTGAGCCCCCAGAGCCTCCCGAGGCTCAGGGTCCCGGTGGCTCATGAGGAGTCATTCCTTCAACGTGTGGCTTCAGCTGCACCAGCTCTACTTCATCTACAGACCCAGGTGACATCTTCCAAGTTCATTTAAGCTGGGAGCGCCCCTCGGGCTGCACTATTCCCAGGCCACGTGGGTCCATCCCTGTGGCATGCATCCCTTATGTTTATGTTTCTAAGTTTACCTTGCTGGGGGCGCCCCTCGGGCTGCATCATCCCCACGCCGCTCAGGCCAGACCCAGTGGCATGTACCTTCCTGCATTTATCTCAGGCAATCTGCTCTTCATGCTTAACCTGCCAACTGCTATCACCTGCTCGATCATCACCTCCCTCGGGGCCCCTACACAGGCACGGCGCTGGTGCATGGGTCTGTCCCTGCCACGACCGACAAATCTGAGTGGTCGAGCTCTGACTCGCGGCACGCGCTGTGCACGTCACCTCACCAGGCCCTCAGTGCCTTCACTTCATCCGGACCAACCAGCGGCAGGCAGGCGGCAGTAACGGCAAACCATGTTTCTTCTTATGCCTGTTCACAGGAACCTCGCGGGAAGGATAGCAGGCGGCACTGCGAGTCTCCTTTCCTCTCGTGCGACTCGCTTGCGTGTTAAAAGGGGGGCTGCTGAGCATCGCGCCTCAGGAGCTCTTACTGGCTCTCCAGCCCTCACCCCCTGGACTTGACCACGACATCGCGACCTGGCATACCAGCGGCGGCTGAGCTCACTCGAGGGCCGGGACCTGAGGACGTATAACATTAAGAAGAGCTCGGGAGAAGGAAAACTCGCACGGGCCAGCCTAGCTATGTCACGTAAGTTGGTGCACAGCCCTAGCGCAAGATCAGGAATCACCGCGAAGTCATCAAGATAAGTCTCACCCTCGGATCGGCAAAATATTTGGGCCTAATAGTCGCTCACACCATGCCGCAACCCCGTTGTGGCCAAATCATCTTCCTTTCTTTCCTTGCCATGGCCGATTGGGCACTAAGGGGGACCTCCTGAGCATCACGCCTCAGGGGCTCTTACTGGACCTCAAGCCGCGCACCTCCTGGCCTTGGCCACGGCATCGCGACCTGGCATACCAGCGACGGCTGTAGCCGCCTTGGGACCGGGACCCGTCAGCGTAGAGCAACAAGCTATCGCGAGGAAAGAAAGGGGAGGTCGAGCCTTAACGGGACGCACGTTCATCAAATCTTCCTGACAAGGAAAATAGGTACAAAGGCATTGCAGATCCTTACATGCCCCCACGGGGTGATTCATGATTCTTCGCAGGAAACAAAAGATGATGCTAAGGGGCATCCTATCTACATCCTCCTGTGGCGGACGCCATCATCAACAGTGGGCCATGGGAGGCTGGCGCCAACCCTATTCAGATCAGCGGCGGCGGCGGCTGGACGCCGCAGCCTTGCCCCGGGCACGGCGAGAGCTCGGGGGACGTAGATGTCTTCGCTCGTCTCCGGAGTCTCGTAGAGCTCAGGAGAATTGTTGTACTCCCAAGGGCTGCTGCTGCTGGAGTAGTCGCAGGTGGAGCACGCATCAGCCTCGCGCTCTTATCCAGAGCAGCACTCCAGGCAGCGGCCCTCAGTGTCAAAGACCATGAAGAGAAGCGTGGAGGCGCCGTCGTACTCGAAGTGGATCGCGAGGGCACCCCTCACATGACAGATCCGTGCAATCTCGCCCCAGCCGCGAGTCATGAAGACTTTGCCAATGGGGACCGCTTCGATCTTTGCTCTGATCGCCGAAGCGCCACAATCGGCATGCTACAGCCAGAACTCGAGAGGCCCCCTCGGCGGCATCACGTCGGAGAAGAACCGTGGGAAGCGGATCCAGGAGTTCGGAGGCGTCGGCATCGATAGCACCAGCTCACGCGAGGAGTCCGCAGCGTGGACGGCCCGTGTCGCCGTGGCGCGGTTACCCCAGTGCAGCGTGGGTGACGCTGCTCGCCACTTCGTCCTCCCGAGCTTACGGCTTGGGCGAACAGGGGTAGTGGGTACCTCGGTGGAGGCCGCTCGCACAAAGGCCTCGCCACCACCTGCATCGCCGCCTCATCGCGGCAATGGATCGACATCTTCTTCGGAGGGAGTAGCTCCGGGGCATCCCGGGGTCTTTCCCCTTCTCCTCGGCGGAGAACCTTCTGATGGGCGCCATTGGAGCAAGCAGTGGAGCAAGAAGGAGGAAGCAAGCAAGGAGGAGATGGGCAACGGGGGCTCCGCCCCCTCCCCATTTATAGCAAGAGAAGGCCAACCAGCGTCTCCCACGATCGCAGGTAATGATGGTTTCCCTTGCATATCGCAGGGACTTGTCAAGTCGTGCAGTTGTCAAGGCAACATGGGGAAGCGGAGACGCCCATGTCCAATCAACCGCCATGCGTCAACCGAGGTCACAGGCTTTTGGGGCCCGTGGCGATTGGAGCTTGACCCTTGGCTTCGCTGTGAAGCCAAGCCCGCGCACACCTTGGGCCCGAGGGCTACTGTCGGCCTTCTGGGAACGGGGGTCCCCAGACTTGCCTGCCTGCGGCCCGCGGCGCGGCTGAGCCAGCAGGCCGTACGGCCCATCTTCACCAACAAAGCGCCCAAGACCCTCGCGAGGGGCCAAGCCTCGCAAGGCGGACGACGCAAGACCTCCTCTGGAGTGTCCTAGCTAGGCAGGCTCACGAGGAGCGGAGATATCAAGGCGAGGCAAACCTCACGAGGCTCTCGTGACGTGAGCCGACGATCGACACCAGGCAGGCGCCAGCGTGCATAGCGTCCTTGTTTCCTCTTTGGTGCAAAGGGGGCAAGCGCAGCCACGGAGTACCGAGGCCTCAGGCAAAGATTACTATTCGATGCAACAAGACCAAGACCATGGACTGCAAGATGGAGGTCATCATGGAGCCCAGAACAGCATCACCACCAGAACTTTGTGTAGGTGAAGACTACTTTTGTCAGGATAGCTTGTACTAGTTGTCCCCCTTCAAATTAGCCCGCCATTGTTGGCTCCCTTCCCACTCGATATTTGGGAAGAGGACCAGGGCCTCTATAAATAGGACTAGCCACCACAGTGGAGGGGGGACACATCATCTTAGCTCGAGAGAGACCACCCTCACACACAAGCTCACCGAGCACAAGAACACCTTAACCTCAGGAGGCCATTCTTCCCTTGTATTGTTCATCATCAGCCCAAGAGCCAATCCACCACCAGCACACTGGAGTAGGGTATTACACCACAACGGTGGCCCGAACCAGTATAAACCCTGTGCCCTTCTGTGTTGTGAGTTCGTCGAGTTCGTCCACAAGATCTTAGCGAGCTAGAGCGTAGATCGGTTGGAGGGAAAGACTTCGCACGCACCCCAGTGATCGAACCTTGAGGGTTTGCCGGAACCCCACATCCCGACAGTTTTCCCAATGTCAATTCCACTCTGATGATTTTTGCCGATGTTGAGAGCAAAAGCCGATTGAAAGTTATTAACAGAGAGGTGAACCTGGTTGCTCCGGCAACACCTAGTTATCTGAAATGGTCCCAGACTGCCATCACATTTGACCAGTCGGATCATCCAGCACATATGGCCACCCCTGGGAGGCTAGCATTGGTAGTCGAACCTGTTGTTGAAGGCACCCGACTGACTAAGGTACTGATGGATGGTGGCAGTGGTCTAAATATCCTTTATGCTGAAACTCTGAAAGGGATGGGCATTCCGATGTCCAAGCTTAGCGAAAGCAATATGAGTTCTCATGGAGTTATACCTGGCAAGAAGGCCCAGTCACTCGGTCAGATCGCCCTTGATGTGGTTTTTGGCGATTCCAAGAATTACCGCAAGGAGAAGTTGACATTTGAAGTGGTGGACTTCAAGAGTGCTTACCATGCTATTCTGGGAAGGCCCGCTTATGCACGTTTTATGGCTCGACCATGTTACGTGTATATCAAATTGAAGATGCCTGGTCCCAGAGGGGTGATCACTATCACTGGCAATCGGCAGAAGGCAGAAGAGTGCTTCCAGAAGGGCTAAAAAATTGCCGATGCACAAATGGCAGTAGTAGAATTGCAAGAGTACCAGAAAAATGCAGATCCGAGTGATTTGCTGCGAGCTAAGAAGCCCGCCACAGACTCTGCATTTCAGTCGTCTAGAGAAACGAAACCGATTCATATCCACCCGACCAACCCCAATGTTGCTCCGACTCACATTTCAACAACACTCAACAGCAAATAGGAAGAAGCGCTCATCCAGTTCCTCCGTGAGAATTGGGACATATTTGCATGGAAACCTTCTGACATGCCAGGTGTACCCAAGGGACTGGCTGAGCATCGTTTGCAAGTCGACCCAAAAGTGAAACCTGTCAAGGAACATCTCCGATGGTCCGCCATCCAGAAGAGAAAAGCAATTGGTGAGGAAGTGGCTCGGCTCCTGGCAGCTGAGTTCATCCGTGAAATGTACCACTCCGAGTGGCTCGCCAATGTTGTCATGGTCCCCAAGAAGGACGATTCACTTCGCATGTGCATTGACTTCAAGCATATAAATCGGGCCTACCCGAAAGATCATTTTCCTCTCCCCCGTATCGACCAAATCTTTGACTCAACTGCGGGGTGTGAGCATTTGTCTTTTTTGGACGCCTATTCCGGGTACCATCAGATCCGACTGTATGGACCTGATGAGATAAAAACGGCTTTGATCACTCCATTCAGCTGCTTCTGTTATGTCACCATGCCATTCGTCCTGAAGAACGCCGGAGCCACATTCATGAGGATGATCCAGAAGTGTCTGCTCACTCAAATCAGTCAGAATGTGGAAGCATACATGGATGACATTGTAGTCAAGTCACGTAAGGGTTCCAACCTGCTGGTTGACCTTGCTGAAACCTTTGCCAATCTCAGAAGATATGATATCAAGCTTAATCCATCAAAGTGCACATTCGGAGTTCCTGGCAGAAAGTTACTCGGTTTCCTCGTTTCCGAACAAGAGATCAACGCTAACCCGGAGAAAGTTGGTGCTATACTTCGGATGAAACGCCCTGTGCGTGTGCACGATGTCCAGAAGCTTACTGGTTTTTTGGCCGCCTTGAGTCGATTCATTTCTCACATCGGTGAAAAGGCATTGCCTCTTTACCGACTGATGAAGAAGTCTAGTAAGTTCGAGTGGACTCCCGAAGCTGATGCATCGTTTGCAGAGCTCAAAGCCCTGCTTTCCACCTAGTCGGTGCTTGCTGCACCAATCGGCAAAGAGCCTTTATTGCTTTATATTGCAGCCACTGGACAAGTTGCCAGTACAGTGCTCATGGTCGAGCGGGAAGAAGAAGGAAAAGCCTATAAAGTTCAGCGCCCAGTATATTACGTTTCTGAAGTTCTGACCCCATCGAAGCAAAGATATCCGCATTATCAGAAGCTTGTTTATGGGATTTACATGACCACGAAGAAGGTCGCACACTATTTCTCTGATCATTCCATTATAGTCGTCAGCGACGCTCCATTATTAGAGATTCTGAACAATAGAGACACAATTGGTCAAGTGGCGAAGTGGGCGATTGAACTACTTCCCCTGGACACCAAGTTTGAGGCAAATAAAGTTATCAAGTCCCAAGCAATAACAGATTTCCTCGCCGAGTGGATTGAACAGCAACTTCCTGCCCAAATTCACTCGGAGTATTAGACCATGTTCTTCGATGGCTCCAAGATGCTGAATGGATCTGGTGCGGGGGTGTTGTTGGTATCCCCCCCATGGCGACAAACTTAGCTATGTTCTCCAGATTCACTTTGACTCTTCCAACAACGAAGCCGAATATGAGGCACTTCTGTACAGGTTGTGTATGGCCATTTCACTCGGCGTCCGTCGCCTCATGGTCTTTGGTGACTCGGATTTAGTGGTTAATCAGGTGATGAAGGAGTCAGACGTCAGAATCCCAGCTATGACTGGTTATTGCAATGTAGTGAGAAAGTTAGAAAAGAGGTTTGAGGGGTTGGAGCTCCATCACATACCCCGACTGAAAAATCAAGCAGCTGATGATCTAGCGAAGATAGGCTCCAAGAGGGAAGCCATTCCCAGCAATGTGTTCCTGGAACATATTCATACACCTTCGGTTAAAGAAGATCCTTTCACTGAAGAGCCCCCGCAACCAAAGAGTGCCACTGATCTGACTGAAATCGAGGTCCCAGCCATGGTCGATTTGATCATGGAGGTTTTGGTCATCACCCCCGATTGGACAGTACCATATATCGCGTACATTCTTAGAAAATAACTCCCAGAGGACAAAGAAGAGGCTCGACAGATTGTCCGCCGATCCAAAGCCTTTACCGTGATAAGAGGACACTTGTTCAGAGAAAGTGTGACTGGAGTCTACCAGAAATGCATAACACCTGAAGAAGGTCGAGTGATCCTCAATGACATCCACTCGGGGACCTGTGGTCACCATGCGTCCTCTCGGACCATTGTGGCCAAAGCATACCGAGCGGGATTTTACTGGCCACGAGCAAATGAGATGGCAAAAGAAATAATCAACAAATGTGAAGGTTGCCAGTTTTACTCCAACATGTCTCACAAGCCTGCGTCGGCCCTGAAGACCATTCCACCCGTCTGGCCTTTTGCTGTTTGGGGATTGGATATGGTTGGACCGCTGAGGACTGGTAGGAGCGGATTCACTCATGTGCTTGTAGCAGTCGACAAGTTCACCAAATGGATTGAAGCCAAGCCTATCAAGAACCTTGAAGCCAGCACTGATGTCAGCTTCATCAGAGAGTTAACATTCAGATATGGTGTTCCACACACCATCATCACTGACAACGGGTCAAACTTCGATTCTGATGAGTTTAGGACTTTCTGTGCTTCTCAAGGTACTCGAGTCGACTATGCTTCAGTCGCCCACCCCCAGTCGAATGGGCAAGCTGAAAGAGCAAATGGATTGATTCTCAAAGGATTGAAACCCCAACTGATGCATGATCTCAAACACGTAGCAGGAGCCTGGGTCGATGAACTTCCATCGGTATTGTGGGGACTGAGGACGACTCCCAATCGGTCAACTGGCAGAACTCCCTTTTTCTTGGTTTATGGAGCCGAAGTTGTACTTCCGAGTAACTTGCTCCACAATGCGCCCCGAGTCGAGCTTTTCTCAGAAGAAGAAGCAGAACAAGCACGGCAACACACAGTTGACCTCCTGGGGGAAGAAAGGGAGATTGCCTTGATCCGATCAACCATTTATCAGCAAGATCTGCGTCGATTCCACGCCAGAAACGTAAGGGGTCGAACATTTCAAGAGGGAGACTTGGTTCTTCGAGTGGATCAGCAGAAACCACACAAGCTTGTGCCTTCCTGGGAAGGCCCCTTCGTTGTCACCAGAGTGCTTCACAACGGAGTGTACCACCTCTATAACGTCGAGCACAAGAAAGACGAGCCGCGCGCTTGGAATGCGGAGCTACTCCGCCCCTTTTATACTTAAGCACTCAGTATGTGATTGTAATAAGAAGGACATTTGTAGTTTGTTTATCAAAGACAAGAGTTTTATAGTCTTCTAAAATGATTGTCGATTACTTGCGCTTGTGTCTAAAATCCCCTAGTGGGTGGCTTAGCTGCGAATCCGTTCGCCTAAGTGTTGAAAATCCTACCTAGTGGTGAGCAAGTCTCTCACTCGGAGGCTTAGCTGCAGTCCAGTACTCGCCTAAGTGTTGAAAATCCTACCGAGTGGTAAGCAAGTCTCTCACTCGGGGGCTTAGCTGCAGTCTAGTACTCGCCTAAGTTTGAAAAATCCCACCGAGTGGTGAGCAACCCTCCCACTCAGGGGCTGCTACCTCTTGAGCACTGCGTTGGTTTTCCCCGAAGAGGAAGAGATGATGTAGCAAAGTAGCGTAAGTATTTCCCTCAGTTTTTGAGAACCAAGGTATCAATCCAGTAGGAGGCTACGCGCGAGTCCCTCGCACCTGCACAAAACAAATAAATCCTCGCAACCAACGCGCTAAGGGGTTGTCAATCCCTACACGGCCACTTACGAGAGTGAGATCTGATAGATATGATAAGATAATATTTTTGGTATTTTTGTGATAAAGATGCAAAGTAAAATAAAAGAAAAGTAGAAAGCAAAGGAATAACTAAGTAGTAGGAGATTAATATGATGAAGATAGACCCGGGGGGCCATAGGTTTCACTAGTGGCTTCTCTCGAGAGCATAAGTATTCTATGGTGGGTGAAAAAATTACTGTTGAGCAATTGACAGAATTGAGCATAGTTATGAGAATATCTAGGTATGATCATGTATATAGGTATCACATCCGAGACAAGTAGACCGACTCCTGCCTGCATCTACTACTATTACTCCACTCATCGACCACTATCCAGCATGCATCTAGAGTATTAAGTTAATGAAAACAGAGTAATGCCTTAATCCAGATGACATGATGTAGAGGGATAAACTCATGCAATATGATGAAAACCCCATCTTGTTATCCTCGATGGCAACAATACAATACGTGCCTTGCTGCCCCTACTGTCACTGGGAAAGGACACCGCAAGATTGAACCCAAAGCTAAGCATTTCTCCCATTGCAAGAAAGATCAATCTAGTAGGCCAAACCAAACTGGTAATTCGAAGAGACTTGCAAAGATAACCAATCATACATAAAAGAATTCATAGAAGATTCAAATATTGTTCATAGATAGACTTGATCATAAACCCACAATTCATCGGTCTCAACAAACACACCACAAAAAGAAGATTACATCGAATAGATCTCCACAAGAGAGGGGGAGAACATTGTATTGAGATCCAAAAAGAGAGAAGAAGCCATCTAGCTACTAACTATGGACCCGTAGGTCTAAGGTGAACTACTCACACTTCATCGGAGGGGCTATGGTGTTGATGTAGAAGCCCTCCGTGATCGATGCCCCCTCCAGCGGAGCTCCGGAACAGGCCCCAAGATGGGATCTCATGGATACAGAAAGTTACGGCGGTGGAATTAGGGTTTTGGCTTCGTATCTGATCATTTGGGGGTACGTAGGTATATATAGGAGGAAGGAGTACGTCGGTGGAGCAACAGGGGGGCCACGAGGGTGGAGGGCGCACCTGGGGGTGGGGGGTAGGCACGCCCCCTACCTCGTGGCCTCCTCTTTTGTGTCTTGACGTAGGGTCCAAGTCTCCTGGGTCTTGTTCGTTGAGAAAATCACGTTCCCGAAGGTTTCATTCCGTTTGGACTCCGTTTGATATTCCTTTTCTTCGAAACCCTAAAACAGGCAAAAAAACAGCAATTCTGGGCTGGGCCTCCGGTTAATAGGTTAGTCCCAAAAATAATATAAAAGTAGATAATAAAGTCCAATAATGTCCAAAACAGTAGATAATATAGCATGGAGCAATCAAAAATTATAGATACGTTGGAGACGTATCAAGCATCCCCAAGCTTAATTCATGCTCGTCCTCGAGTAGGTAAATGATAAAAACAGAATTTTTGATGCAGAGTGCTACTTGGCATAATTTTCATGTAATTCTTATTAATTGTGGTATGAATATTCATATCCGAAATATTCAAGACAAAAGTTCATATTGACATAGAAATAATAATACTTCAGGCATACTAACAAAGCAATTATGTCTTCTCAAAATAACATGGCTAAAGAAAGTTCATCCCTACAAAATCATATAGTTTAGTCATGATTCATTTTCATCACACAAGAATGCTCTCATCATGCACAACCCTGATGACAAGCCAAGCAATTGTTTCATACTTTAGTAATCTCAAAATATAAACTTGCACGCAATATATGAGCACGAGCCATGGACATAGCACTATGGGTGGAATAAAATATAACGAGGGGGGTTATGTCGAGAAGACAAAAAAGGAGAAAGTCTCACATCAACGAGGCTAATCAATGGGCTATGGAGATGCCCACCGATTGATGTTAATGCAAGGAGTAGGGATTGCCATGCAACAGATGCACTAGAGCTATAAATGTATGAAAGCTCAACAAAAGAAACAAGTGGGTGTGCATCCAACTTGCTTGCTCATGAAGACCTAGGGCACTTGAGGTGCCCATTGTTGGAATATACAAGCCAAGTTCTATAATGAAAATTCCCACTAGTATATGAAAGTGAAAAAACAAGAGACTCTCTATCATGAAGATTACGGTGTTACTTTGAAGCACAAGTGTGGCAAAGGATAGTAACATTGTCCCTTCTCTCTTTTTCTCTCATTTTTTGGCCTTTCTCTTTTTTTATATGGCCTTTCTCTCTTTTTTATAATTACTCACTTGGGACAATGCTCTAGAAAATGATGATCATCACACTTCTATTTATTTACAACTCAATGATTACAACTCGATACTAGATCAAAAGATGACTCTATATGAATGCCTCTGGTGGTGTACAGAGATATGCAATGGACCAAGAGTGACATATATGAAAGAATTATGAATGGTGGCTTTGCCACAAATACTACGTCAACTACATGATCATGCTAAGCAATATGACAATAATGAATGTGTCATGATAAACGGAATGGTGGAAAGTTGCATGGCAATATATCTCGGAATGGCTATGGAAATGCCATAATAGGTAGGTATGGTGGCTGTTTTGAGGAAGATATAAGGAGGTTTATGTGCGAAAGAGTGTATCATATCACGGGGTTTGGATGCACCGGCGAAGTTTGCGCCAACTCTCAATGTGAGAAAGGGCAATGCACGGTACCGAAGAGGCTAGCAACGATGGAAGGGTGAGAGTGCGTATAATCCATGGACTCAACATTAGTCATAAAGAAATGACATACTTATTGCAAAAATCTACAAGTCATCAAAAACCTCGGCACTACGCGCATGCTCCTAGGGGGATAGATTGGTAGGAAAAGACCATCGCTCGTCCCCGACCGCCACTCATAAGGAGGACAATCAAATAACACCTCATGTTTCAAATTTGTTACATAACGTTTACCATACGTGCATGCTACGGGACTTGCAGACTTCAACACAAGCATTTCTCAATTTCACAACAACTCAACTAGCATGACTTTGATATTATTACCTCCATATCTCAAAACAATCATCAAGCATCAAACTTCTCTTAGTATTCAAAACACTCATAAGAAAATTTTACAAATCTTGAATACCTAGCATATTAGGATTTTAAGTAAATTACCATGCTATTTAAGACTCTCAAAATAATCTAAGTGAAGCATGAGAGATCAATAGTTTCTATAAAACAAATCCACCACCGTGCTCTAAAAGATATAAGTGAAGTACTAGAGCAAAACTATATAACTCAAAAGATATAAGCGAAGCACATAGAGTATTCTAACAAATTCCAAATCATGTATGGCTCTCTCAAAAGGTGTGTACAGCAAGGATGATTGTGGTAAACTAAAAATTAAAGACTCAAATCATACAAGACGCTCCAAGCAAAACACATATCATGTGGCGAATAAAAATATAGCTCCAAGTAAAGTTACCGATAGAAGTAGACGAAAGAGGGGATGCCTTCCGGGGCATCCCCAAGCTTTGGCTTTTAGGTGTCCTTAGATTATCTTGGGGTGCCATGGGAATCCCCAAGCTTAGGCTCTTGCCACTCCTTGTTCCATAATCCATCAAATCTTTACCCAAAACTTGAAAACTTCACAACACAAAACTCAAAGTAGAAAATCTCGTGAGCTCCGTTAGCGAAAGAAAACAAAAGACCACTTCAAGGTACTCTAATGAACTCATTATTTATTTATATTGGTGTTAAACCTACTGTATTCCAACTTCTCTATGGTTTATAAACTATTTTACTAGCCATAGATTCATCAAAATAAGCAAACAACACACGAAAAACAGAATCTGTCAAAAACAGAACAGTCTGTAGTAATCTGTAGCTAGCGCAAGATCTGTAACCCCAAAAATTCTAAAATAAATTGCTGGACGTGAGGAATTTATCTATTAATCATCTGCAAAAAGAATTAACTAAATATCGCTTCCAAATAAACATGGCAGCAGTTCTCGTGAGCGCTAAAGTTTCTGTTTTTTACAGCAAGTGTAACAAGACTTTCCCCAAGTCTTCCCAACGGTTCTACTTGGCACAAACACTAATTAAACACAAAAACATAACCAAAACATAGGCTAGATAAATTATTTATTACTAAACAGGAGCAAAAAGCAAGGAATAAAAATAAATTTGGGTTGCCTCCCAACAAGCGCTATTGTTTAACGCCCCTAGCTTGGCACAACAAGCAAGGATAGATCTAGGTATTGCCATCTTTGGTAAGCAATCCATAAGTGGATCTCATAATAGATTCATAAGGTAATTTAATTTTCTTTCTAGGAAAGTGTTCCATGCCTTTCCTTAATGGAAATTCGAATCTAATATTTCCTTCCTTCATATTAATAATTGCACCAATCGTTCTAAGGAAAGGTCTACCAAGAATAATAGGACATGAAGGATTGCAATCTATGTCAAGAACAATAAAATCTACGGGCACATAATTCCTATTTGCAACAATAAGAACATCGTTAATTCTTCCCATAGGTTTCTTAATAGTGGAATCTGCAAGGTGCAAGTTTAGAGAGCAATCATCAAAATCACGGAAACCTAACAAATCACACAAAGTCTTTGGAATCGTGGAAACACTAGCACCCAAATCACATAAAGCATAGCATTCATGATCTTTAATTTTAATTTTAATAGTTGGTTCCCACTCATCATAAAGTTTTCTAAGGATAGAAACTTCCAATTCAAGTTTTTCTTCATAAGATTGCATCAAGGCATCAACGATATGTTTAGTAAACGCTTTATTTTGACTATAAGCGTGAGGAGAATTTAGCACGGATTGCAACAAGGAAATACAATCAATCAAAGAGAAATTTTCATAGTTAAATTCCTTGAAATCCATAATAGTGGGTTTAGCAACATCTAGGGTTTTAATTTCTTCAATCCCACTTTTATCAATTATAGCATCAAGATCAAAAAATTCTGAATTCTTGGAACGCCTTCTAGGTAAAGGTGGACCATATTCAGTCTCATCATTATCAAGATTCATATTGCAAAAGAAAGATTTAATAGGGGACACATCAATAACTTTTAGATCTTCATCTTTATTTTCATAGGAACTAGAAGAACACGCTCTTATAAAGGCATCTTTCTTAGCACGCATCCTAGCGGTTCTTTCTTTGCACTCATCAATGGAAATTCTCATGGCTTTGAGAGACTCATTGATATCATGCTTAGGTGGAATAGATCTAAGTTTCAAAGAATCAACATCAAGAGAAATTCTATCAACGTTCCTAGCCAACTCATCAATCTTAAGCAATTTTTCTTCAATCAAAGCATTAAAATTCTTTTGCGAAGTAATAAATTCTTTAATATTAGATTCAAAATCAGAGGGCATCTTATTATAATTTCCATAAGAATTGTTGTAGGAATTACCATAATTATTAGAGGGATTACTAGGATAAGGCCTAGGATTGAAATTTCCTCTATACGCGTTGTTACCAAAATTGTTCCTACCAACAAAATTCACATCCATAGATTCATTATTATTCTCAATCAAAGTAGACAAGGGCATATCATTAGGATCAGAAGAAACACTCTTACTAGCAAATAATTTCATAAGTTCATCCATCTTTCCACTCAAAACATTAATTTCTTCTATCGCATGCACCTTTTTATTAGTAGATCTTTCAGTATGCCATTGAGAATAATTAACCATAATATTATCTAGGAGTTTAGTAGCTTCTCCTAAAGTGATTTCCATAAAAGTGCCTCCCGCGCCGAATCTAAAAGATTTCTAGAAGCAAAATTCAATCCGGCATAAAAATTTTGTATAATCATCCACAAATTTAAACCATGAGTAGGGCAATTACGTATCATTAGTTTCATTCTCTCCCAAGCTTGTGCAACATGTTCATGATCAAGTTGCTTAAAATTCATAATATCAAGTTGCTTAAAATACTTAGAGATAAAAGCATCTTTGCACTTGTTCCATGAATCAATACTATTTTTAGGCAAAGACGAAAACCAAGCTTTAGCACGATCTCTAAACGAAAAAGGAAATAGCTTCAATTTAACAATATCATTATCCACATCTTTCTTCTTTTGCATATCACACAAATCAACGAAGCTATTTAGATGGGTAGCGGCATCTTCACTAGGAAGGCCGGAAAACGGATCTTTCATGACAAGATTCAGCAAAGCAGTATTAATTTCACAAGATTCAGCATCGATAAGAGGAGCAATCGGAGTTCTAATAAAATCATTGTTGTTGGTATTGGTGAAGTCACACAATTTAGTGTTATCTTGAGCCACCGTGACAAACAACCAAACTAACACACAAGCAAACAAAAAGCAAGCGGGCAAAAAAGAGGCAAATGGAGAAAGAGAGAAAGGATAGAGAGAGGGCGAATAAAATGGCAAGGGTGAAGTGGGGGAGAGGAAAACGAGAGTCAAATGGCAAATAATGTAATGCATGAGATAAGGGTATGTGATGGGTACTTGGTATATTGACTTTTGCATAGACCTCCCCGGCAATGGCGCCAGAAATCCTTCTTGCTACCTCTTGAGCACTGCGTTGGTTTTCCCCGAAGAGGAAGGGATGATGCATCAAAGTAGCGTAAGTATTTCCCTCAGTTTTTGAGAACCAAGGTATCAATCCAGTAGGAGGCTACGCGCGAGTCCCTCGCACCTGCATAAAACAAATAAATCCTTGCAACCAACGCGATAAGGGGTTGTCAATCCCTACACGACCACTTACGAGAGTGAGATCTGATAGATATGATAAGATAATATTTTTGGTATTTTTGTGATAAAGATGCAAAGTAAAATAAAAGCAAAGTAGAAAGCAAAGGAAATAACTAAGTAGTAGGAGATTAATATGATGAAGATAGACCTGGGGGCCATAGCTTTCACTAGTGGCTTCTCTCGAGAGCATAAGTATTCTACGGTGGGTGAACAAATTACTGTTGAGCAATTGACATAATTGAGCATAGTTATGAGAATATCTAGGTATGATCATGTATATAGGCATCACGTCCGAGACAAGTAGACCGACTCCTGCCTGCATCTACTACTATTACTCCACTCATCGACCGCTATCTAGCATGCATCTAGAGTATTAAGTTAATGAAAACAGAGTAACGCCTTAAGCAAGATGACATGATGTAGAGGGATAAACTCATGCAATATGATGAAAACCACATCTTGTTATCCTCGATGGCAACAATTTAATACGTGCCTTGCTTCCCCTACTGTCATTGGGAAAGGACACCGCAAGATTGAACCCAAAGCTAAGCACTTCTCCCATTGCAAGAAAGATCAATCTAGTAGGTCAAACCAAACTGATAATTCGAAGATACTTGCAAAGATAACCAATCATACATAAAAGAATTTAGAAAAGATTCAAATATTGTTCATAGATAGACTTGATCATAAACCCACAATTCATCGGCCTCAACAAACACACCGCAAAAAGAAGATTACATCGAATAGATCTCCACAAGAGAGGGGAGAACATTGTATTGAGATCCAAAAAGAGAGAAGAAGCCATCTAGCTACTAACTATGGACCCGTAGGTCTAAGGTGAACTACTCACACTTCATCGGAGGGGCTATGGTGTTGATGTAGAAGCCCTCCGTGATCGATGCCCCCTCCGGCGGAGCTCCGGAACAGGCCCCAAGATGGGATCTCGTGGATACAGAAAGTTACCGTGGTGGAATTAGGGTTTTGGCTCCGTATCTAATCATTTGGAGTACGTAGGTATATATAGGAGGAAGGAGTACGTCGGTGGAGCAACAGGGGGGCCACGAGGGTGGAGGGCGTGCCTGGGGGGTAGGCACGCCCCCCTACCTCATGGCCTCCTCTTTTGTGTCTTGACGTAGGGTCCAAGTCTCCTGGGTCTTGTTCGTTGAGAAAATCACGTTCCCGAAGGTTTCATTCCGTTTGGACTCCGTTTGATATTCCTTTTCTTCGAAACCCTAAAACAGGCAAAAAACAACAATTCTGGGCTGGGCCTCCGGTTAATAGGTTAGTCCAAAAATAATGTAAAAGTAGATAATAAAGCCCAATAATGTCCAAAATAGTAGATAATATAGCATGGAGCAATCAGAAATTATAGATAAGTTGGAGACGTATCAGGGGCTTAGCTGCAGTCCAGTACTCGCCTAAGTTTGAAAAAATCCTACCGAGTGGTGAGCAACCCTCCCACTCGGAGGCTTAGCTGCAGTCCAGTACTCGCCTAAGTTTGAAAAAATCCTACCTAGTGGTGAGAAACCCTCCCACTCGGAGGCTTAGCTGCAGTCCAGTACTCCCCTAAGTTTGAAACATATCCCTAACCGCAAGGACGGCGAGGTGCAAGTCGACTACAACCTTCTCCTCGGAGCTGCGCCACAAGTACAATGTACGCTCCGTCCCTATCCACAAGGACGGCGAGGTGTAGGTCGAATGCAACCTTCTCCTTGGAACTGCGCCACAAGTACAATGTACGCTCCATCCTTATCCGCAAAGACGGCGAGGTGCAGGTCGACTACAACCTTCTCCTCAGAGCTACGCCACAAGTACAATGTATGCTCCATCCGTATCCGCAAGGACGGCGAGGTGCAGGTAGACTGCAACCTTCTCCTCAGAGCTGCGCCATAAGTACAATAGATGCATCTCAAGTACAAAGATTATTACGAGTGAAGAGCAAATTCCACTCGAAGGCAAAAACAAGCATATTCAGAGATAAACTAAGTTCAGATAAATCCTAATGTTCCGGACGACGGATCAAAAGTATTCGAGCATCAAGCTCGAAGAAGTTTAACGATTACACAATCACTCAGCATTCTGAGGCAAATAATGGTGGAGCATAATGTTTTTCGGTCACGCGTCAGGAGAAGGACTGGCTGGGTCGCAGAAACTGTCAAGGTCTATGCTGTCTGCAATGCGAGTGGCGGCGTCAAGGAAAGTGTCCATAAAGGACTGGAAAGTGTGCCTCTTTGTGATAGCAACCTTGAGCTCCACTAGCTTGTCTTCTTTGACGTCTTTGCAGTGCACTCGGACCAGGGACAACGCGACATAAGCGCCACAACGAGCAGATGACTTCTTCCATTCTTGCACTCGGTCAGGTATTTGATTCAGTCGAGCCATCAAAGACTCGAGGTCTTGAGACAGTTCCGCCTGAGGCTAGAGTTTATAGCACTTTATTATGGACGTTACATGTAACTCTCTCTCTTTATGTACCTTAAACCCCTTGTAACGTGGGGTGGCTGGGGTCCGGACGCACTCTATATAAGCCACCCCCTCCACTGGCACAACGGTTCGCATCCCTTGTAAACACACACATATACATAATCCAGTCGACCGCCTCCGGGCACTGAGACATAGGGATGTTACTTCCTCCGTGAAGGGCCTGAACTCATAAACTCGCGTGTACAACTACTCCATAGCTAGGATCTTGCCTCCTCATACCTACCCCCATTCTACTGTCAGTCTTAGATCCACGACAACGCCACTGAGGCGCCCAACACGGCTGACCCAACCCAAAATATGTCCGGCTGTGTTCTGCTTTAGACATTTCCTCGAACACTTGATGTAGGGCCGCCGCCGGCGTCGACAAGGAGCATCGGCGCTGTCCGGATTCGCCGCACCCGTGCCCCGCCGACCGCCACCCGCCGTGGCCGCCTCGCCGCAGCCCATGCATTGTGCTCGCACACGGCAGCGGCCGGCTAGCTAGCTAGCAAGCACGCACGCACGCACGCGAACGCGGCGGCTGGCTAGCTAGCAAGCAAGCAAGCACGTGAACGCAACGGCTGGCTGGCTAGCTAGCAAGGACGCAAACGCGGCACCTTGCTAGCTAGCACGCCCGTGCTCACCAGCCGTGCCGAGCCTACCTAGCAGCTAGCCGGCGTCGCATCTTGCCGCGCGCGCTCGCGTACACCTCGCTGCAGCCCCTGCTCCGGCTGCGTAGCGCCCGCGGTCGCGTCCTCGCCTTGCCGCCCCCGCAGCGCTGGCCGCCTCCCGCCCGCTTGCCTTGCTATCTCGTAGAGCAGCAGCTCGCCCGCGCCGCATCTCGCCGTCTAGCTAGCTACTCCTGTTGCTTGCCGCGGCGTCCGTGCGGTGCCACGCTTCGACCGAAGTGCTTGAGCTTCGGCGCGTTCGAGCGGCGCCCTGCTTCGGCCGACGCGCCCACACTCCAGACCGCCCCGCGCGCCTGTTCCACCGCGTCCGGCGCCCTGCTCCGCTCCAGAGTGCCGCTATGCTCGCCCGGCCCTCCTGTCGCCGCTCCCGCTCGCCGCCGCCTCGTCGCGCCACGCACGCTCGCCGCCTTGCCGTCGCCGCACCCGCTCCTGCTACTGCGGTGGCATGCTGCTGCTGCGTCACCAGGATGGTAGGGGACGCGGGCCGGGGGCGCGAAAAAGAGAGAGAGAGAGAGAAGTGGGGTAGGTGGGAGGGAGGTTGACATATGGGCCCGGCCGGACACGAGCGGACAAGGACGAGGCCGCTGCGTCCGTTTTCTGTCCGCTTTGGCCCCAAAGCGAAACCAACTTTGATCCAGAGATAGGGAGAAACGAACACAAAATGAACGAAAAAGTAAAATGGGGTCTGCCGCTGGGTCGTTGCATGTGTGTCTTACCCAAACTGTGTCCGGCGGACAAAATGAGGTCGCGCGGTGGAGTTGGCCTTACTTCGACAGGCTCCTCCTGTACATCACACATGTGAAGAAGATGACTCCATCGGTTGCCACAAAATGCATTGAGATAACACCAGGTCATATATACATACATTCAGACCACCATTCTGCAAAGCAAGTGCAGACTGCATGAGCATCAGGAAATATTACATCAGGTTAGAGCAACTCCAACGGGCCGACCCAAACGGACGGCGATTTCGTCCGCTTTTTGTCCGTTTGGATCGGCCGCCCGCCCGGCGTCCGTCCTATTTTTCATATGGGTCGACAGCGCGTCCAACGCGCCGACCCATATGTGCAGGCGTGGCCGGCTGGCCGCCCAATTTTGCATTGCATTCTCACATATGGTGAAATAAAAATTTAACAAACAAAATAGTCCGCCCAAATAAATAGTATAGTTTACAGGCCAAATAAAAATAAAAATGTTTCACATAGTTTTGCAAAACGAATAAAAAAGATACATCTATTTGTTGCCAACATGAGTCCACATATACTCAACCAAATCATTTTGCAGTTGCACGTGAGTTTCACAATCACGCATGTCTTCATGAAACTGAGTGAACTGCTCAAATGTTGCCGCTACTCCATGCTCAGGCACAACATTCTCACCCTGAAACTGAAAGCCTTGATCGTACAGACGTTCCGGACGCTCTCTTCTACGATCATGTTGTGCATGATCACACAAGCAGTCATCACCTCCCATAGTTTCTGCGTGCTCCAAGTATTAGCAGGATACCGAACGATGCCCCATCGAGATTGCAAAACACCAAAGGCACGCTCGACATACTTTCTAGCACTCTCTTGCTCTTGGGAAAATCTTTTCCTTTTCTCTCCTACAGGGTTGGGTATTATCTTGACAATAGTAGTCCACTGAGGATAGATACCGTCACCCAGATAATACCCTTTGTCGTAGGTGTGGCCGTTGACAGTAAAGTTCACCGGTGGGCTGTTGCCTTCGGCAAGCCTAGCAAACACCGGCGAGCGCTGAAGCACGTTGATATCATTGTGTGATCCAGCCATGCCAAAGAAAGAGTGCCAGATCCAGAGATCTTGAGACGCCACGGCCTCTAGTATGACAGTGCAAGCCCTGACATGTCCCTTATACTGCCCTTGCCAAGTAGAAGGGCAGTTCTTCCACTCCCAGTGCATGCAGCGGGGAACCAGCTTGCTCCCCGGCGGCAAAACGGCGGCGGCGGGTACTGGGGGCAGGGGCGGCATTGCTGGGCGGATGTGGAGGCGGCGGCAGCTGGAAGAGTCGCCGACAAAATGGGCGGCGGCGTCGGTGACGGAGGAGGCGGGGGCAAGGGTTGCTTGTTGGCTGGGGGGAGGGAAGGTCAATGTGCCACAGACGAGCGGGCCCGGGGACAGGAGTAGGCGAGCAAGCGCGCGTCCGTCGCGTGTCCGCGCCGACGCAAATCAGGCTCAAAAATGGGCCGGGAATGGGTCGCCCGTGGACGAAAAACGAACGCGCGTCCGTTTGGGTCGGCACGTTGGGCCGCTTTTTCTGTCCGCGCCGACCCAAACGGACGCGGGCGGACGAAATGGGTCGCCCCATTAGAGTTGCTCTTAGCGTGATATCCTCCTACCTTGTTCACATCACACAAGCATCTCACTTCACCAAGCACATCCCACTATGGTAAAAAAAAAAACTGTCCGCCCGGCTGGATCCGGCAACCTGCAGCATTCGACTTCTAAATTTCTGGTGCTGCAGCCCGCATCCCCCTCTCCCCAGCGCCACGGTCGACCAAAGCAGCCGGTTGGCAACCAAGGCGATCGTCCTAGACGCCTCACCGTCCCCTGCACCAGACATCACTGCAGATAACCAAAAGTAAAGAGGCATCATTAACATATCCATTGCCGACACCAAAACAAAATATTTGCCAATCCAGCGCCCTGCACAACACATACACACATCTTGGAATTGCCAAAATAAGCAGAAAAAACATGTCGCCAGCATCGCAAAAAACGGCAACACACATATATAGCTATAATTAAAAGTACAACCACCAGCAAACAGCCATCCATAGCTAAAACATCTGAAAAATACAAACAAAAATCAAGCCAGAATCCAGGTTCAAACGTCACAGACAAACAAATGACATAGGCACATAAGAGGTTGGATAATTTAGTCACACCGTCACAGTCCACAGCTTCAGCTATCCATTGACCCACATTAATATTATACTCCCCATTTCTCGACCTTTGTTAGTATGTCATCTAGACAATTTACATGGAGTAGATATATTCACCAAATTTTATTTCTACCATGAATAAACAAAATTAAAAAAAAAATTCTTTATGGACACGGATAGCACTGAGAAAATCAGAGCTAAAACATGCAAACAGAAACTACAACCCCACAGCTTGACAGGGCTAAGAGCATCTCCAGCCGCGCCCCAGGAAGGCCTCCCCAGGCGATTTTTTCGCGCCGGCGCTGAAAAAACGGCCCGGTCATGCCCCCAGGAGCCCGATTTTCGCCAGCCTGGGCCGAAATCACCGCCGGCGGATCCAGACCGAATCCGGCGCGCTGGACGGCGTCCGGGGGGCGCCGGGGCGAATGGTTTTGGCGCGAAAAATTCGCGGGCTAGCCGCGTCAGCGACACCGCGCCTCGTCTTCCCCAACGCCTCGGTTCCCGCAGGGAATCAATGGCAAGGTTGCCGCCGCCGGTCAGCCTTGCCATTGATTCCTCACGGGCGGCGCGTCACGGGACGGCGCGCCTCCCCTCCCCTCCCTCGCACGCGTACACACGGGCGCGGCGCGGCTATATAAGCCGGTGGCCTCGCTCGCCTGTGGCCACACCAGCCCAGCCCTCGCCGCCGAGCTATACCTCTCTCGAGCGTCGCCGCCCAGCCCCTCCCCTCTCCCTCCCCTCCCCGATGGCCGAGCGTTTCCCCGGAGACGAGGCGGCGGCCAACGGCTTCGGCCGTCGCACGCTCCACGAACAGGAGTCCTGGCTCCTATTCCAGGCGAACATCCCGGCGCCGCCGGACATGCGCGCCGGGCCGACGGGCTGGAGGCTCAGCAACGGGGGAGTGCCCATTCCCCCGTTGCCCGACGTCGTGGCCAAACCCGCCTACTTCGCCGAGGATCCCTCACCGCCGCCCAACTCTCCCTCCCCCAGTACGCCGCCGACAACCATGCGGCTTGGGCGGCGTATTTCGAGCGCCATCAGCAGCAGCGAATGGCGTCCACCAACGGCGCAGTGGTGGTCGGCGGCCTGAAGAACAGCGAGGGGCGCCACATGTGGTGGGGCGTCCACGACCGCACACTCGGGTGTGTTGACGCACCTTGAGGGCGGCAACGACCCGCCGTTGGCGTACCCACCGGCGAGGGCGGCCGCCTAGGCGCACCACCGACGCGATGGCCATGGGCGCCAAGGAGGTTCGGCTCCTCCTCTTCTTCCTCCTCCTCGCGCTCTTCCTCGCACTCCTCCGGCACTCTGGCGCTGTTCGGCGTCAAGGCCGAGCCCGCGGCGGAGTCGCCGCTCGGCCGGCGCACTCGCAGCGCCGGCATCATCATCAATGAGGGCGGTCGGCGCGCCTCCTCGTCGGCCCCTCCTCCGCGCTTCGTCAAGCCAAAGACGGAGCCGGGCCTCGCGCCGGTGAAGGCAGAGCCGGGGCTCGCCGCCGTGAAGACGAAGCACGGCGAGGTCGAGCGCGAGGACGACGTGACCCTTGAATGGGCACGCCAGGACTCCCTCAAGATGGCGATGGAGCGCCAGTGCGCCGCCCTGCAGCGCCTCGCGAAGCGCCGCCGGAGCCGCGACGAAGGAGGAGTAGTCGCCATCGACGACAGCGACGACGACGACGCGTCGCCGCCGCCACCAGTCCGCCATGACGACGCCGGGTCCAGCAGGGGTGCCCGCGTCAAGGAGGAGAAGACCGACGACGAGGATGGCGGCGACGACGACGACTACTCGGTGTTCAGCCAGTTTCTTTTAGATTAGTTTATTATATATTTGCTATGTAATGAAAATCGGCGAACTTCGTCCAAATATATGCCCAAATTGGCCGAAATTTGTCGTGTTTAGCCGAACTTCGCCGAACTGTGCCGAAATTTGCTATACTTTTTTATTTTTTAAACGCGCCTGGGGGCGGCCCTGGGGTCGACGGCTGGGGACCAACTCGCCCCCAGGCCCATTTTTTGCGCCGGCTCACCCCCAGGCGGCGATTTTAGGCACCCCCTGGGGGGCCAACGGCTGGAGATGCTCTAAGAGTACAATGTTTGCACCATACATAATTACTTTGGGCAGCAATCGATTTGAGCACGAGCAAGGAGGTGCCTTTGGGTGTCGATGTCGACTAGCTCCTGAACAGCGGCATCGAGGTGCATTAGAAATATGTACATTAGAAATTTCAAGTTTTAAATTAATATGTTGTGCAAATGTAGCTGAAATAAGGCTTTTGTATGCAAAATGATGGAATGAATAGCAAAATAAAATAAAATTAAGAGAGTTAAAGTTTGAGGGGAAAACTAGTGCAAGAATTTTGAAGCCCTTAAAATTTAGCAAGTTAAGTTGGAAAAGGTGATTTCGGAAGTTAAATTTCAGGGTGGTGAGTATAGATTCTTTAAGGCTGCTTGGAGTCCATTCATGCACAATTCGCCCCTCTTTCAACTTCGGCTAACCACCAGTTTGCATGAAGCATGCCCACCAACTCGGATAAAGCTGAGCTGACATTTTGCGCTTCGAATGAAAGGATTATTTGTAAGGGCATCTTCAAGACGGACACTCAAACCGCTCGTAATTGTCCAGACCGCGCGGTTCGGACACGGTTTGTCATCCCACGCGGGTCTATATTGATGACCCACAAGTGTATGGGATCTATCGTAGCCTTTTTCGATAAGTAAGAGTGTCGAACCCAACAAGGAATAGAAGGAAATGATAAGCGGTTTTCAGCAAGGTATTCTCTGCACGCACTGAAATTACCGGTAACAGATAGTTTTGTGATAAGGTAATTTGTAATGGGTAACGAGTAATAAAAGTAAATAAGATGCAGCAATATGGCCTAATCTTTTTTGTAGCAAAAGACAAGCCTGGACAAACTTTTATATAAAGGAAAGCGCTCCCGAGGACACATGAGAGTTATCGTCAAGCTAGTTTTCATTACGCTCATATGATTCGCGTTGGGTACTTTGATAATTTATTATGTGAGTGGACCGGTGCTTGGGTACTGTCCTTCCTTGGACAAGCATCCCACTTATGACTAACCCCTATTGCAAGCATCCGCAACTACAACAGAAGTATTAAAGTAAATCTAACCATAGCATGAAACAAGTGGATCCAAATCAGCCCCTTACGAAGCAATGCATAAACTAGGGTTTAAGCTTCTGTCACTCTAGCAACCCATCATCTACTTATTACTTCTCAATGCCTTCCTTTAGGCCCAAACAATGGTGAAGTGTCATGTAGTCGACGTTCACATAACACCACTAGAGGAAAAGACAATATATATCTCATCAAAATATCGAACGAATACCAAATTCACATGACTACTTATAGCAGGACTTCTCCCATGTCCTCAGAAACAAACGTAACTACTCACAAATCATATTCATGATCATAATCAGAGGGGTATTAATATGCATAATGGATCTAAACATATGATCTTCCACCAAGTAAACCAACTAGCATCAACTACAAGGAGTGATCAACACCACTAGCAACCCACAGGTGCCAATCTAAGGTTTGGATACAAAGATTGGATACAAGAGATGAACTAGGGTTTGAAATGAGATGGTGCTGGTGAAGATGTTGATGGAGATTGACCCCCTCCCGATGAGACGATCGTTGGTGATGACGATGGTGATGATTTCCCCCTCTCAGAGGGAAGTTTCCCCGGCAGAACAGCTCCGCCGGAGCCCTAGTTTGGTTCCGCCAAGGTTCTGCCTCGTGGCGGTGGAGTTTCGTCCCGTGAGCTTGCTTATGATTTTTTCCTGGACGAAAGACTCCATATAGCCAAAGATGGGCATCAGAGAGCCACCAGGGGGCCCACGAGGCAGGGGGCGCGCCCAGGGGTGTAGGGCACGCCCCCCACCCTCGTGGACGGTGGGTGGCCCCCCTCTGGTACTTTCTTCGCCCAATATTTTTTATATATTATGAAAATAATTCCTGTGGAGTTTCAGGACTTTTGGAAATGTGCAAAATAGGTCTCTAATATTTGCTCCTTTTCCAGCCCAAAATTCCAGCTGCCGGCATTCCCCCTCTTCGTGTAAACCTTGTAAAATAAGAGAGAATAGGCATAAGTATTGTGACATATTGTGTAATAACAACCCATAATGCAATAAATTTCAATATAAAAGCATGATGCAAAATGGACGTATCATATATCAGTCGCCGAGCGGCCCAGGCATACTTTTTCCAGCAAACCCGAGACAAACATGGGTGGGTGGGGGGCCTTTGCGGGAGTCCAGACAGCAGCCACGTAAGACTCTAATACCCCGGCCCACCCAAAAACCCTTTCTGAACCCTGCGCCTCCATCATCCCCATTTTCTCTCCTTCCTTCTTTCTCTCACGCCTTCGATGCCGCTTCACCACCTCGACGGCCATGCCACATCCCTGTCGGAACTCTACGTCTCCATCACCTCCAGCATTTCAGGCGGGTTCCATCCCGCTTCTCCTCCGTCGCCATTCAACTCCTCTCCTCCGACCGCCACGCTGGGTACCATCTTCTACTACTATACTCACCATGCCCAACAATTGTTTAATGAATTGCCGGAGCTAAAAAAGTTGTCCCTTCTTCTTTCAAGGAATGATTTCTGATTTGATGTACATATACGAGCACTATGCTGAGTCATCTGATGGCTCGTCCGACAAGGAGGACTACATGGATGAGACGATGATCTACAGGCAGTCCCTGAAGACGGGGAGCATGCGAAGGAGCATGTTCTCAATTTTAAGGTATCGACCAAGGGTCATCGGGTGCACAACCGCAACAGGGCGTGCGGACATTTGACACTGATGGCCGACTACTTTGCCCCCAATGCACTCTTCGCTAACCATTTTTGTCGGCATTTTCGGATGCGCAAGACAGTGTTCGGTCGTTTGTACCATGGCGTCCGCTCCTATGATGACTATTTCATCTTAAAGAATGGCACCGTGGGAACGGTTGGGTTCTCTGGTTAGCAGAAGTGTGCGGCCGCACTCTGAATTCTTGCATATGGCACGATCGCTGATTCATGGGATGAGTACCTACAGATGTCTGAGAGCACATGCGGAGATGCCATGGACAGGTTTGCAACTGCCATGGTCGAGGTGTTTTGACCTCAGTACCTGAGAGAACCAACTATGGCAGACACCGAGGGGCTCTTGGCAAACTCAAAAGCAAGAGGGTGCCCAAGTTTTCTTGGATCTCTTGACTGCATGCATTGTAAATGAAAAAACTGCCCGAAGGCTTTACAAGGATAATATCATGGTCATGTTAAGAAGTCCACCATCATTCTTGAAGCAATTGCATCATATGATTTTTGGATTTGATACACTTTCTTTGGCATGCCCGGGTCTCACGATGACATCAATGTGATGTAACGATCACCATTGTTTGCGAGGCTAATTGAAGGAAAAACTCCTCCTTACCACTATACTGTCAATGGACATAAATACAATATGGGCTACTATCTGGTTGACGGTATCTATTCTCTGTGGGTTACCTATGTTAGCACCATCTCTAATCCAATTGGCCAGAAAAAGTCTCACTTTGCCCAAAGACAAGAAGCAGCTCAAAAGGATGTCGACATGGCATTTGGAGTTCTGCAAGCCCGTTTTGCAGTTGTTCATGGACCTGCTAAATGATGGGATCCGAAGATCTTGTGGGAGGTGATGACATGTTGTGTGATCATGCACAACAGGATCGTTGATGATGAGGGTGAGGATACTGCCGCAGCTCTAGAATTTGAGAACATGAATGATCCTATCGAATTTTCAGACCAGAATCTGGCCATATTTGAAGAGTTTATTCAAATGCATCAATAAATTCTGCATCGACCAACTCATGAGCAGTTGAAGTAAGATCTATAGAGCATTAGTGGACGGTTAAAGTGGATAACAATGTTGGAATGTAATATTTGAACTTTTTAAAATTTGAATTAGTGTTGCATGTGGCTATTTGAACGCCTGTACTCTATGTATGCGGCAATTTGAACGTTTGTATTCTATGTTTTTTTTAGGATCATTTGTACTATATGTATGCAGCTATTTGCAGACATGAAAAAAAATGGGAGAGACCTGATGTATAAGTGCAGTGTTGAATGATCGCCTCCCGCATCCATGTCCACGAACTGGATCCCCTGTCTGCGGACGGATATATGAGGAAAATTTATAGGTTGACGTTGAAGATGCCGTAACGACGGATGGATGGATGGACCCGGCCGGCTTTTTCAGTCGCTGGCCACTGGAGCAGAGGGAGATACCGCGTGGTGGTTGCTTTCAGTGAAGCATGAAAGTCAAGCCCTAGAAAATAATCATCAAACGAAGATGCTGAACGGCCCTAGGTTGCGTGTCACGTCGCGAGTTCGAACCCTCATTTGTTTAGAGTTACTTTGCGCGAGGCGTTCAAACCAGAGGGGCTTTTGGCATCGGCAGCAAGTTGATAGCGGCGGAGACTTGACTTGGACAAGCGAGGTCTGTGGGAGATGAATCAAGACTTGAGCGACAACAGTGCTTCGTACATAATATCACCACCTTTTCATTTTCATATTTATTGTGTTCTAACTTGCAATCTTATGACGACTGTCGTGTCTCAATCAAATCTGAGCGCTTTTTTCCTAGCGGCACGCAGGTGAGAGGACATAGAAAGGGATGCACTCATCATGCAGAGGTTAAGCAACCTCAAAAAGGAAATGCAGAGGTCAAGCAAAAACGTGATAGAACTCGAAGCAGAATCCTCCGGTAGCCAAATCAATCGGGTTTCTAAAGTAACACGGAAGTGCTTAATATGTAACCAGTACAGTAGTATTGATTTCACAAGAAGGGAGCCACAATACTAGGAGCACATACACAAGCAAGGACGGACGGATCGGACCATAATACTCGCTGATCCATCCCTTCTTTTTACAGCACCGTACACAGGCACACAATCAAACCCTAGCAAGCAGCAGCACACAACGGGAAGAAAGAGCTACGATCGACCAGACCTGCTCGGGGAGGAGATGAAGACGCAGCGGCAAACATATCGGGAGGTCGGCACTAAAAAACCTTCCCAAACCTCCCGAGATGCCAGCAGCTGAGGCTTCACCACCAACCAGCACTCCAGCAGCAGGAAGAAGATCACCGAGGCGGACCCAGCTCAAGACGCAGAAACTAGGGATGGGGAGACCAGCTGCTACCTCAAATAAGGCAACTGAATCCGCCCACCGCTGACGCTGACGCGACGGAAATTTAACAATACCGGTAGTAGTATTTTGCTCCGGATCTGCTGCGCGCACTAAAATGAGCACAGAGTAGCAGCAGAGGACGGGCGAGCGGCTGCAGGAGAACGGGGGCGGTTCACTTGGCGTCGGCGTCGCCGGCGGCCGGGAGACCGCCCGTGCTGGCGTCGTTCTTGTCGGCGCGGACGAGCCCGGCGGCCAGGTTGGTGACCGCGGTGATCACGTCCTTGATGATCTTCTCCTTGATCTGGCCGCGCCTCGGCGTGCTCCCGGTCGGCGCCTTGTTGCCGCCGCCGGAGCCGGCGCGCTCTCCCGCCGCGGGCATCGCCGGGGCTTGAGCCTGGTAGCCCTTGGTGGCCATTCTTCCGGCGGGGGGAGAGGAGGGCAGGGAGGGGAGAGGTTGGTGGATATCCTCCAGGCTGTGGTCCGAGACCGGTTAAATAGGCGGCTGTGCGTGGGCAGGGAGCAGTGCGATGGCCGGAAAAGAGCAGAGGTGGCGGGTCCCAAAGCGCGCTCGGGCATGGGACCCAAAAGCGTACATGTCGGGCTCGGGCTCAACCAGCCAGGAGCTCGCGCGTCTCAGTGACGGGTGGGGTAGCCAGGTGTCAAGTGGGGACGTGCCAGTGACTCGGCACAACGCGTCCATATCTGCATTTTGGACGGTCGATTGTGGGCCCGCCTTGTACTTTCTATGCTGGGCGCTGCTGCTAGTGGCAAGTCCGGACGGCTTGGCTGGCTTGGATGGCAAGTCGGTAGTGCAAAGGTTTCTCGAAGGAGCCTGGGGACGTATCGCGTTCTCGCTCGCCAAGTCGTCACTTGCTGATAGTAGCAGAACGCTCATGCGTTACTATGGGCTATGCATATATAAATTAATTAAACAAATGATTAAGATTATCTGTAAGGTCAAAACTTATTTGTTCTCAAAGGTTCGAACGTGTTCGGACATCAAATGAACGCTTAGTAGGCTCTTTAAAATTTAACCGTATGAACAGTCTGGGCTGCCTCAAATTTAGACCTTATGTGAGGGAGAAATGCGGTTGTTCGGACTATCCCCCATGTTATCTCCAACACATTGGCCTAACACAAAAAAAACCACCCCACAACGTATCACCCTCTTTTTCTCTCAGATCCTTCCTTTCTCACTCGGTTTCCTGCCATAATGGGACATTTCTCGCTGGAGCCTCCTTCTTTAAAATCAAATGACACCCACCTCATCTTCGTCATGTGTTGCAACAAAGATAATTTTTTTCATATTTATTATATAATAAACTGAATTAAACTAACACATACTATTGACACAAAATAATAAATAACTATAGAGATCAGTCTCAAAGATCCATTCAACTTCGCAAATACACACTGACATGGGAGGTAAGTGGCAACCTGAATGTATTCCTAGTCGCCAGTAAGCTCCACCTCCAGCCCAGATACCATTCATTGATAGAAGGGATAATTGATGTTCTTCTCTTCCTCGTCCTTCCCCACATCTTCTACTCCTAGTCTCTTCGCCAACCTGTTTCGTTGACGCCAACATCAGCGCGTTTGCCAGCGACGCCTCATCTTCTTCTTCCTCCTCCTCCTTCCTCGCCAGTTTTAATTCTCATTCCTACTTATTTTTTTATAATACTCTTTCTTTCTTATTTCACTTTATATTTTTGGAACACTCTTTCCATCTCCAACACCATGGACCACTTGGTCGCTTTAGTTCATTTTTCCTTCTTATTCATGAAGCACTCCCTTTCAACTATAGCATGAACCACCTCGCCAATCTAATGTCGTGTTGTACTTATCTGCGAACGTTTCAAAAACCGTCAACATGTGGACATCCTGCAGAGGATGGTCGTCATCCATCTTGGTGAGTGCTAGGTCGTCATGTCGCAGGCGCATGGTGTCCGTTGTCCATGCTGCCAAGTGGTGCTCGACCATGTCGCTGAGAGCCTGTTGATTGTCCTTGCCGATGAGCACTTTTAAAATGATTCAACGCGATGAACTGCTTGCTTAATTAATTACATAAATAATTAACAACCTACCTAATTCTTCGCACGCCTAATTAACTCCCAACCAAATCGACTAATTACCCGTCTAATTGGAAAAAATCTCTACTTCTAATTATCTGTAGGCATAATTAAGTGTCTACCTAAACCATTAATTACATTAATGACTTGGTTTCAAAATTGATTGGATGCAAAAAATAATTTCTATTTAAATGGACCTAATTAATTGCATACATAATTAACCATCTAGTTAATTAATTACATTAATGGTTTTATTTCCAAATTGATTCAGCGCTCGATTTACAAAATATTATCGCATGAATGGCTGCTACGAATGATGACGACTACCAAGTATTGCAGGACACATTTCCTTAACCAATTTTATTGACATTTGAATGGACACACTTGATTTGAGAATGTAGTATGTGTGTCTCTGTGTATTAATGACAAGAAATATAATATGACCGTATCCACGAACACATGTACGTGGTGGTATGACGACACGCCTCCCGTCATGGCCGTCCTTGACATCGTGATGCACGCCTTGGCATTCTCGAGTATCACGCAAGTGTTAGGCCCGGCCGCGACATCCTCCATGGTATCACGCACGGCATCATCCATAGGGACGCGCGAATGCGTACGCCCACAAGTAAAAGATATGTTCTTTTGTTGTTTAGGAAACTTGTGATAGTCAATTAATAGTGGAGATAATAATAATGATATAGCGCGCAGGATTGATGATTTGTTATTTAGGAATATCTCATTTTGTTTTGGAAGGTTATCTAGGAAAATATTACGTCTATATTTTAGGAAGGTAATCTCAAATATATGGTGCGAGTTCTGAATTCTTAATTACCTATTTATTTATGTGATTGAAATGAATCAGAACCTAAACTACATATTCCATAGAGGGATTTGTTTACAATGCGTTACAGATTCCGTTACAAAAATCCCGTTACACATTCCATAATAAATTAATTAGGTCCATAACGGGATTTGTTTACAATGCGTTAAGATTTACGTGTTAGTTTTCTTAATAAAGAAATGCATTGATGTAGGGATCGATTGATTCGGGTAAAGAAAGATAGATTCATGATCTTTTGTATGTTATAAATATCCCGTCATAGATTCCATAATAAATTAATTAGGTCCATAATGGAATTTGTTTACAATGCATTAAGATTTACGTGTTAGTTTTCTTAATAAAGAAATGCACTGATGTAGGGATCGATTGATTCGGGTAAGGAAAGATAGATTCGTGATCTTTTGTATGTTAGGAAATTAGTGGTTTGCAAGGAAAGAGTTGAGAGAAAAAGAACCAATGCGACCACGTATAGATTTCATAATAAATTAATTAGGTCTATAACGGGATTTGTTTACAATGTGTTAAGATTTAAGTGTTAGTTTTCTTAATAAAGAAATGCACTGATGCACGAAGCAATTGATTCGGATAAGGAAAGATAAATTCGTGATCTTTTGAATATTAAGAAATTAGTGGTTTGCAAGGAAATAGTGGAGTGAAAAAGAACCAATGCGACCACGTATAGATTTCATAATAAATTAATTAGGTCCATAACTGAATTTGTTTACAATGCGTTAAGATTAGGTGTTAGTTTTCTTAATAAAGAAATGCATTGATGTAGGGAGCGATTGATTCGGGTAAGGAAAGATAGATTCGTGATCTTTTGTATGTTAGGAAATTAGTGGTTTGCAAGAAAATAGTGGAGAGAGAAAAACCAATGCGACCACGTATAGATTTCATAATAAATTAATTAGGTTCATAACGGGATTTGTTCACAATGCGTTAAGATTTACGTGTTAGTTTTCTTAATAAAGAAATGCACTGATGTAGGGAGCGATTGATTCGGGTAAGGAAATATAGATTCGTGATCTTTTATATGTTAGGAAATTATTGGTTTGCAAATAAAGAGTGGAGAGAAAAAAACCAGTACCAGGGAGTGGTGGGAGGTGGGACGAATAAAAACCGGATGAAATTGGAAGGTGGGAGGGGGGCGAGTAAAAACCGACGAAAAAACTAACGAACTTGGGAGGTGAGAGGGAAGATAAAAAAAACCCAGGAGATATGGGAGAAGGACGAAAATAAATCGTACGAAACTATTAACTACTTCATTAAAAATAGAGATTGCAAGTAATCGTAACAGATAAAAGGAGGAAGCAGATCAAAATCTGCGGGATCGATCCGCAGCTTCATGTGCAGATGTGCTTTCGCTTTCTTTCCACCAAGTGATAGCTTGAGCTGTGGATGGGGCGGCCGGCCGATCGATTGGCACACCGGAAGCACAAAGGCACGTCCACATTACACATTAGTAGATGGAATTGGATAAGGGCACAAGGATAAGATCCCAATGCAGACTTGCAAATTTGCTCTGACCACTCTTGTACTAACCGAACGAAATTTAACATGGGGCGTCCGGGCACGCCCGTCATGTCGAACAGATAAAGGGGTCCCAGCCGGAAACGTCCTTAAATCCGGTGGTCCGAAACTCGTTTCCTCCGTTGAATCGGTGGCGCCGCGTGACACAGCTTCAGCGGGCCGAGCAGTGCATTGCCGAGTTATTTAAGTCGACCAGCGGCACCGAAACCCTACCAACCAATCCATATTTTCCTCCTCCCATCCGCCGCCGCCAACACTATTCACTCCACCCGTCCGACTAGTAGCCATGCCCCCACGCCGCCGGGTAAGGACCAATCCCTTTCTGACGCCGGAGCGCCGTCTCAAGCTCCTTGAGCAGATCCGGGCTAGGTGCGAAGCCCGGATCGCCGCGGGGCTGCCTCCGGATGCAATGGATCCGGAGGAGGAGTTGAAGGAGGAGGAGGACTTTGGGGAGGAGGGAGATGAGCCGAAGGAGGAGAATGCGGGGTCGCTGGCGACGGGGATCTCCAGGCGGAGCAGTAGGCCATCCTCGATTTCCTTCGGTCGGAGTCAGCTGCGAAGGCAAGATGCCGTCGCCGGCAGGAGATGAAAGCACAAGAGGCCGTGGAGGAGGCGAAGATGTTCGCCTACATGGATGAGGTCGAGCAGCAGGAGGAGTTGGAGCCCTCCTACTCGCCCGTCCAGCCAGCCAGGGCCGGTCCTAGGGTTTTGCGGGCTCGGGCGAAACTAAAAACCATGGGCCCTGTAATATGACAATCGAAATAGTAACCGATATATTGCCACTTTTGGTTGGTGAGATTTTTGAATTAGGTCGTATACACCGGAAGAAAGGGAGTATGTGTATATGGAGTTAATTGCGGGGAAATACCATATTTGGGGCAGGTGTGACAGATCAGTACCATTATTCAGTTTTTTTACATGTCAATACCATGTCTGGGGCAGTCTGTTGCATATTGGTCTAAATCTGGTATAACGGTGTATTGACGCTGTATCTGACCATTGGGGCCCGCCTGTGAGGGAATGACAATGACGTGGCATGTTCTTTTGCAAAAAACACCCACACTTTATATTTAATCACACATATATCCTTAGTTGCGAAAAAAGGACCTGCAAGAATAAAACGTACACAAATTACATATGCGCGGGCTCGCCAAGCGTGGTTCGAACCGGAGCCTGGGGTTACACAGTGCAAACGCGACGACCGCTACGCTAGTGCATGTTCGATTGAATTATAGGCAATTATTTGTTTTATTATAGAAGGACTTTTGACGTTCCGCTTTTTCAGGTGCTATTCTTTCATTATTATTTTTATTATCCGCAGCAAGGCGCATTGTCCGGGTGCGCATTGTCCACAGCATTGTCCTGCTGTTTTTTTTATTATCCATAATATTCTTTCAGTATTTTCTAGTTGCTATTCTTTCAGTATTTTCTCTAAACATTGATGGCGAAACATATATACTCCCTCCGTCCCACAATATAAAAGTGTTTTTGACACTAGTGTGGTGTCAAAAACGCTCTTATATTATGAAATGGAGGGAGTAGTTTATTTCATTTTTTTACCATCATTAATACAAGATATGAAGTACGGTTTACTAAAAACTACTCCCTCCGTTCCTAAATATTTATCTTTCTGGATATTTCAACAAGTGAATACATACGGAGCAAAATGAGTGAATCTACACTCTAAAATATGTCTATATACATCCGCATGTTGTAGCCATTTGAAATATCTAGAAAGATAAATATTTAGAAACGGAGGGAGTATACTTTACATCTCCATTTGCTTTGGATTTTTCATTGTAAACATCGGTAGAAAATTTATAGAAACTCACAGGAAGCTATATTTTCCAAATGCAAGAGGTACTATTTCTATGTTGGCTGAGTACTATTTATAAATAAATTTGCATAAAAAATGTTATATACTCGATCAATCCACAGTGGGTAGATGCACTATATGCAAAGCTGGGTCCATGTATACATTTTTGTAGAGCCTTGCGATGTGCAAGTCGCATCATTAAGAATTACAATTTCTGAAGCGGCAGAAAACAAAATTTTATTTGACATATAATTTCTTATTTATTTCTGCATGCACGGTATTAGTTATCGAGTATTTCAAGCTTTTATGTCGTATTTCCTCCTTCCTTCATTCTTTTTAGATAAAACATTTTGTCTATCTCAGGTGCTAATTTTATACAGTGAATTTTTTTAATATACAATGAACTTTTTTTGCATTATAACGTTCATCGTCTAAGTAAAAAAATAGATACACCTGAAGAAATATTCGGTATGTATACGATGTTCGGCGCAAAGATCTTATTATTATAAACTTGTATATATGATAAACTTTTAACATATAATGTGTCTTTATGTGTATTAGTTTTTCAATATACGATACGCACATTGCGTACGGGCAAAGAATAACCACGATTTGCAAAAACATAAAAGAAATCCGAAAAAAACAAATACAATAAAACGGAACGTCCAGGATAATAATATTACAAAGGAAGATTGCCTTAACTGTCACGGCCGTCGCGCTCACACTGTGTGCGCCCCGTCTCTGGCTCGAATCACCCTCGCTGAATAACTTTTTGTACCTTTTTTCCTGCCAGCTCCTTTTTTTTCGGAACTAAGGGATACACGATTAAATAAAAAGTGTGAGTATTTTTTTGCAAAAGAACAGCCACGTCATCCCTCGACAGGCGGGCCTCAATGGTCAGATACGGCGTCAACACACTGTCATGCACGGTTTAGACCAATATATAACAGACTGCCCTAGACATGGTATTGACATGCAAAAAAACCGAATAATGGTACTGATCTGTCACGCCTGCCCTAAATATGGTACTTCCCTGCAATTAACTCGTGTATATGAAATGCCACAAATAAACATTTAAAATGCATATAAGAATTGTTGAGTATGTTATTTGTACATGTATATTGACTAAGCCCACCTTTCTAGTTTGTTGTATAGATTGAGGGAGATGCCCCATTTTATACTTATATATATTGTACACATTACACCGAATCAATACACCGTGTAATTCATACATCATCATGGTATCAGTTTTTAGGTTCTAAAACCCTAGCTTCCGCCGCCGCGCCTCCTCCTGCGCCGCCACCGCCGCCGTCTTCCCTTCGCCGCCATCCGCGCACCCCTGCGCCGGCCGCGTCGCTACCTCTCCAAACCCTGCGCTGCGCCGCGTCGTTCGTTCCTAGCCGCCGCCCGCGATCCCATCGCGCTCCAAGCCGCTGCCCAACACGCTAGCCCCCAACACACTAGCTGCCAACATCCATCCAGCCGTTCCCGTGATTGCTAGCCACCAACAACCAGATCGCCAGCCACGAGATCGCCAATTCACATCGCCGTAGCGCCACGCCGCCCGCGATCGCTGACTCCGAGTCCACTTGCGTCATCCGCTGCTGCCGTACTACTGCTACTGCCTGCCCGCCCGCCAGCCGTATCACTGAAGCCGCCGCAAATCTCACCCGAGCCGTCCGCGCCACCCGCTCTGTCCCGTCCTCGCCATGTCATCCGTCATCTCCTCCGCGCCCACCAACTTTAACCCGTTCGCCCACGCCAACCCTCCCGACGTCAACGACATCCGCAAGCCTAATATCTTCAAGCGGGTGCCGGTTCGTCTCTCCCAGGCGGACTCCTCCTACCACTCGTGGAAGACATATTTCTCCCTCGTGTTTCAGGAGTATCATCTCATGGGCCACATGGACGGCACCGTCGACTCCAGCCTCGTTTCCGAGTTTCATGACTGGTCTACCATCGACATCACGATCATTCGCTGGTTTTTCCTCACCATCACGCCCGACCTCTTCCAGACGGTCGTGACGGACGGTGATGATGCATGCGCCGTGTGGACCAAGCTGAACGGACTCTTCACCGATAACAAGCTCCAGCAAAAGTTCTTTGGGTGTCATCAGGACAACACCTCCATCAACGACTATTGTCGCCGCCTTAAGACTCTCGCTGACGAGCTTCGCGATATCGGCGCCAAGGTCGATGATGACCTCCTCCTCAGCACGCTCACCGTCGGGCTCAACGAGGATTTCGGCAACGCCGCAGGGAACCTCAGCCTCATCCCCAACCGTCCTTCGCCAAGTTCGTTGCGTACCTCCACTCGGAGGAGAAGCGGATGAAGCAGGTGAAGACGCGCGCCATCCACACCGCCCTTGCTCTCGGTACCACCCGCGGCGGGCCTCCGGCGCCTCCCGCTGCCCCGGCACCCCAGCAGCGTCATCAGGCGCCTTTCTCGGCGCCCCAGCAGCCGGGGCTCCTACCATTGTCGTACGGCCCGCCCGCGCCCCCGCTCCTCCCGCTGAAAAGCGCCGCGGGGGCTGGCGCGGTGGCCGCCGCGACGGTCAGCAGCCGCAGCAAGCTGGCCAGCACCAGCAGCAGTTTCAGGCGCCGCAACAGCTCCAGGTGCCGCCCCCATGGACCTCCGGCTATAACCCCTGGACCGGTGTCGTCCATGCGTACACCATGCCGGCTCCACGGGCTCCTGCACCGACGCTTCCCGTGCCGCGCCCACTGGCGCACCAGGCGTACTACGCGGCTTCGCAGCCGTACGGAGGATACCCACTGCCGCAGATGAGCGGCGCCTACGGTCTCCCTGCGGCCCCACCGCCGCCCACGCTGGCCCTGCCGCCGGCACCTTGGGATCCGGCGCTCCTCGCCGCGCTGCACGCTGCGCCTACGCCGAACAACTACACTGGAGGCGCGATTGGTACATGAACACCGGGGCTACGGCTCACATGTTTGCTCATCCTGATAATCTTGTCTCCTTCGATCCCGTCTCCCACCGTGTGTTCATTTCCCGGCACGTTTATTTTGATGAGCATGTGTTCCGTTTCAGCAGGTACGTCCGGCTGTTCCTCCCGCCACCGGTGACGCGGGCTCCTCGACGCCGCTCCCAGGGTGCTCGCGCGCCTCTCTTGGCCCGCCCCTGGCTTTGAGGCACCCCCCGCATGCGGCGCCTCCTACAGCTGCGACACAGGCCCCCCTAGCGCCCGCGCCCCCCCTAGTGCCCACGACCTCCGCGGCCCCCCGGCGCCTGCGGCCCCCTCGGCGCCCCTGGCCTCCTGGGCGCTCCCGACGCCCCCGCCCCCCTCGGCGCCCCCGGCACCCTTGGCGCCAGCCCCCGGCACCCTTGGCGCCAGCCCCCTCGGCGCCCCCGGCCCTCGCGCCTCCGGCACCTGTGGCCGGTCCGATCACCCGCGCCCGTACGGGTGTTTTTCGCCCGAGCTCGCGCTACGCCGCGGATGACTAAGTCCATGCGGCGTTCACCTCTGAGCCGTCGCCATTGCCATCCTCCGTCCGAGCCGCTCTTCGTGACCCGCTCTGGATGGCTGCGATGCAAGAGGAGTTTGACGCCCTATTGCGCAACCGGACGTGGCAGCTTGTTCCCCGTCCCCAGCACGCCAACGTGATTACCAGGAAGTGGGTCTTCAAACACAAGCTCCGTTCTGATGGTACTCTTGATCGCTATAAAGTGCACTGGGTCGTTCGGGGCTTCAAACAGCGTGCTGGCATTGACTTCATTGACACCTTCGCTCCGGTCGTCAAGCCCGGCACGATTCGCACGGTTCTTCACCTTGCGGTCTCCCGTGCTTGGCCGGTGCACCAGATGGACGTCTCCAACGCCTTTCTTCATGGTCACCTCGAGGAGCAGGTCTTCTGCCAGCAGGCCACCGGGTTTGTTGACCCGGCGCTTCCCGACCACGTGTGCCTGCTCTCGCGGTCCTTGTACGGACTCAAGCAGGCTCCGCGCGCTTGGTACCAGCGCATCGCGGCGTTTCTCCACCAGCTTGGGTTTCGCTCAACCCGCTCGGACGCTTCGCTCTTCGTCTATCATCAGGGCTCCGACACGGCCTACTTGCTGCTCTATGTCGACGACATCATCCTGACGGCATGTACGGCTCGTCTTCGCGCTGAGTTCGCCATCAAGGACTTGGGTCCTTTGCACTACTTCCTCGGTGTCGAGGTGGTGCGCCGTCCGGATGGCTTCTTCCTTCATCAGCGGAAGTACGCTCACGAAATCTTGGAGCGCGCCGGCATGCTTAACTGCAAGCCCGCCGCTATGCCCGTTGATACGAAGGCCAAGCTTTCTGCCACGGATGGTACTCCTGCTTCGGATGCTGCTTTCTATCGGTCTATCGTTGGTGCACTTCAGTACCTCACCCTGACTCGACCGGAGATCCAGTATGCCGTGTAGCAGGTGTGTCTTCATATGCATGCTCCTCGAGACGTCCACTGGGCTGCCGTCAAGCGGATTCTCCGCTATGTCTCTGGCACTATGGATCTTGGCATCACGCTTCATGCCTCCGCCGACACTGCCCTCACCGCCTACTCCGATGCAGACTGGGCAGGCTGTCCTGACACTCGTCGCTCCACTTCAGGCTGTTGTGTCTACCCTGGACCCTTATTTATCTTGTGGTCGTCCAAGCGGCAGCCTACGGTCTCTCGTTCCAGTGCTGAGGCTGAGTATCGTGCGGTGTCCAACGCCATCGCCGAGTGTTCGTGGCTTCGCCAACTGCTTCAAGAGCTTTCCTGTCCTGTTGACCGTGCCATGGTGGTCTACTGCGACAACGTCTCGGCGGTCTACCTCTCCGCTAACCCGGTACATCATCGCCGGACCAAGCATATTGAGTTGGATATTCACTTTGTACAGGAACAGGTGGCTCTTGGCCATATTCGTGTTTTACACGTCCCTACTTCCCAATAATTTGCAGATATCATGACCAAGGGCTTGCCTACGTCGTCTTTTGAGGAGTTCCGGTCCAGTCTTTGCGTCAGCCGCGGTGCCGCTTCTACTGCGGGGGGGGGGGGGGGGGGGTGTTGAGTATGTTATTTGTGCATGTATATTGACTAGGCCCATCTCTCTAGTTTGTTGTATAGATTGAGGGAGAGGCTCCACTTTATACTTATATATACCGTGCACATTGCACCGAATCAATACATCGTGCAATTCATACATCATCAAGAATAACATTCATGTCAAATTTAAAGGAAATAGTTAATAATTTGAAACTAATGCAATGCTAAATGGCACTAGATCAACTCAATAAAATCTTAGCTTTTTTCAGTCGAATGCACAAATGACAATCTAAGGTAATATATTCCTAAACAACGAAGTACGATTTGATCATCATTTATTATACCTGGCAACAAATTGTAGATAGTTATGTTACTGATGGGATAGAAGGGTGCAGTGCGCTGGACCTCAACTATAACTTTCTTCAAATTGTATGGGTTCTCTATCCGGCAAAAGGGTGAATTATTGTTAATCCATATAACCAAATGAAAATACGTGTTGATAGATGGTTAAGTTATTTGTATCAACTTAACTGCAAACAAAAGGAAGTTATACATGGAAATTCACTTCCAGTGGTGAATATTCGACGGCTACAGCGTACATGGCACAATTCAAGAGCCTAGTTCTCAGCCCAACTGCTCCCACAATCTAGAAGAGTTGGGCTCCCCCAAAATGCAAGGTTTTCACTTGGCTTATCATCCAAAACCGTGTGTGAACGGCGGATCGACTACAACGGTGAGGATGGCCAAACTGTGGACTTTGTCCCCTATGCAAACAAGTCCAAGAGTCCGCCTCCCATCTCCTCTTCCAATGTAGGTTCACTACCCGTGTCTGGCATGCGGTGGTCGCCTGGCTCGGCATGCAGGACCACTCGCCACTGATTTGGTGCCATGAAGACACGGTTCGAGATTGGTGGCTTAAGACGATAAACTCTGGAGGGCACATCAAGAAAGCCACTGCCTCTGTTCTGATGCTTGTTATGTGGGAAATGTGGAAGGAGCGGAACGCAAGAATCTTTCACAACACGGCTTCACCGACCACCATTATTGTTGCCAAGATCAAAGAGGAGGCCCATCTTTGGGCGTTGGCGGGAGCCAACCACCTAAGTGCGCTTATGTCGCGAGAGTAATCTTTCTTTCTTGCCGCTCTGCGGCTCTTGTCTAAACCTTCTTCTTAATTAATGAAAATGGCAAGTCTTTTGCCTTGTTTCAAAAAAGAAAAATAAGTTATACGTATCAATCAAGTTTTGTAGTATGATTTACCTGGTCCATTGGATATAACGTCCAGCTAGTAACTCGTTCTTGATTCTCTGGTTGCACCTAATCATCCTGGAGCAAGTAACTCGTCGCTAATTCTCTGGTTCTTCTTCTCCTTAATTGTCCTGGATTTGCGCCGTCGGCGTCACGTACTGGATGTGGCCGGCCGGCGCGCACGATCCGCGACTGTGATCCGGCGTTCAGTCTCTTCTCAGATCTGGGACTCGGGAGGTCGAGGCGGCGCACAAAGTACACGAGAAAAAAGATCAGGAATTCAGCCATCGTTCGCATCGCTAGACCGGGAGTCGCATCATGGCCTGCGCTTGTGGCCTACGCTTATTTTGACGTAGATTAATTGGACTAGACCTGGCAGGCCAGCACAAAGAGAGAAAGTAATACTTGAGGGGCCCTGCAGCTGGTGCCCGGCACCGTTGTTGTGGACATCTCTGACGATGAAAAGTAACTTAGGGTAGTACATAGATGTAGTAGGATTCATTCTGCATGCTTTATATGAATTTTGGGAATAAAATATGGATGAGGCGGATGCAAAATGGCTAATCTGAGACGTGTCCGGTCATTGTCCATGAACGCGCCTGAATGCATCCACGGGCATTTGAGGGGCCGGATTTGCAAAGCCCGGCTGTAGATGCTATAAGCACAGGGTAAGGAACTAATCATCCACCGGCACTTCACTGTTACGTACAAAATGCTACGGTATGATATGAGACACGAGCGAGCAGAGCATAGCGGCGAAAGCGCAGAGACGGCGGATCCCAAAGCATGCGACGCGGGCGGGCTCCGCCGCCGTCCCACGTGTAGGGCGGCGTCCCGACGGTACGGCACAGGAGCTTGCACGTCTCAATGACGAAGTGGGCCCGCGGCGTACTTTCCACGTAGTATGTACAGGCCCACTTGGTGCCAGTGCGAGCTAGCCGGCGGGATCGGATGGTTGCCGGAAGAAGAAGAGATCCGGAGACGCACTTCTCGTTCGTGAAGCCGTCACGTAGTGATGATGTGAGTGATGCTAGCAGATGATTGGAGGAGGCGGACCTGGATCTTCACGATCGATTCACATCATCCTGCATGCGTGGTGCTTCACGCGTTTTGGCTTTCTTGCCACCAGAATGATATGATAGCTCCAGTTCGTGGATGGGGCGACCAATTCGCACATCGGACGTCATTTTTAGTAGTGCGTACTACTTGCGATAAAGATAAGGCGATAAGCTTCTATTCCGGACAAAGAAGAGTGCTCTTTTTTCTTTGGGAAAAAATCGTCAAACTGTCGTTATAGCTACACGCTTACGGTGGCACGCCGAAGGCTGTCACGCCATTGACCTGGAAAATGCAGTGTGTAGATGAAGAGGACGTTGCAAGAGTTTTGCGGCGACTAGTCGTCCGAAGGAGAAGAAGATTTCGAGATGGCATTATCCATGACCTTTCGAGGGAAAGTAAGAGATGCGGTTCTCAGTCCGACTGTCATCGCATCCATGGCAACATGGCATAAAAACTTGTCAGGAATTACTTTGCGAATAATCCGGTTTATCCGTCCGAAGGAGAAGAAGATTCCGTGTGCATTGCACAAGTTGTGGAGAGGCGTGATCCTTGGTTCACACTAAGAAGGGATGCCATTGAAGAAATCAGTGCAAGCCCCTTTGATGAAGTGTACCGAGACAATTTGAGTGTTTGCAATGGAGTGGTAGCTGGCATCGTTCTTGAGTACATTCGCATTGGAGAGGATGCCACATCTTCGAGCGCACGAATAGATTCACATTATATGTTATCGAGATTTTCAGAACCGAGTACAAGAGGGCACCCAATGAGGAACACATTGCAAGTCTTATGGGTATATATGAAGCAAGAGGCTGGCCAGGGATGTTCAGATCCATTGATTGTATGCATTGGACATGAAAGAGTTGTCTTGTATGCATTCAATCATCATTCTTTAAACAGCTCCATGAGAGGATATATGAATTTGGCACTCATACTTTGGGATGTTTGTCACTCATACTTTGGGATCTCAATCTCCTGCAGAGATATCCTCTATTTGGGATTATTGCTATCAACCAAGCTCCTCCTTGGAACTATGTTTTCAAAGCCATCACCACAACACGGGCTACCTTGTAGATACCATGTACCACCCATGGGGTCACATTTGTGAAGATATTCAACGACCACAATGAAAACAAGAGATCTCACTTTGCAACATGACAAGAAGCTGCGAGAAAGGATATTGAGAGAGCTTTTACAGTGCTACAAGCTCGCTTTGCTATGGACTATAGCCCTGTTGAGTATTAGGACCAAAAGGTACGGCGACGGATCATGACAACATATGTGAACTTGCACAACCTGATCATGAATATTAATAGACGTTAGTCGGAGAACTATGAGTATGATTACACTGGGCTACACGTGGAGTCGGAACATCAACCAAAAAGTGTCTAGAGCTATCTCGTAGGCCATTGCAGGATCGAGAACCTAAAACCTCATAACAACCCCAAGATGATCTTGTTGAGCAATTGTGAGTAATTACCAATTAGTAATTCTTCTATCATGTTTTATTCAGATTATACTTCATTCTTACCCTATGGTGTGTTTAAATTTGAATTTGAAAACTCAAAATTTTCAATGATTTTGGAATATTTCCACTAGAGTATAAATTCAAAATATTCAAAGTTGTGGTCTTTAGTTAATAATTTCAACTTCAATAAGAAAACTAAATAAATAAATGGAAAATGAACATTAATATAATTAAGTTTGAGGAGGTGGTTTGAGAAGTTTAATTTAAGGAAAAAGAGTAAAGACGCTTTAATGCTGCGTGGTGATCCACTCATACACAACTGACCCTTCTTTCAACTACGGTCGTCCGCCAGTGTGCAAGAGCACACCAACAAACATGAACGGCGATTGTCTCCTATAAAGCCAGCCTTCTATGCTTAGAATGAGATGATTATCACGTTTGCTAAATCTCAGGTGCCTAAAATTTTTGCATGCATCGGTCGATTTTGGGACAAGGCTGAAGAGGGGGCTGACGTGAGGAGCGACACTAATGAGCATCGACTCCGACGAGACCGAGCTAGGACCTCGCCGGAGACGGGGCTGCCACTGTGAGCAACGACGTCCCAGACAGAAGTGAGGATGCGGGTTGACCGGTGCGAGTGAGGGGTGTCGGGGTCGTCGTCAGATCAAGGGAGAGGGGGGCTTAGAGGGGTGGTTCGTGACGGCGGTAAGCACGACAATGCGAGGATGTTGAGGGGAGGGTGTGGCGGTAAGGGGGCGCGCGGTAGCGCCCTGCCGACCGCGGAGATGGCGACAAGCGGGTAAGGCAGGTCAAGATCGTGGCACACAATAGGAAGAAGAGAACTGAGGACGAATAAGAACAGCGTCAGGCGCTTGATCAGCGTTGGATGCTGATCCGGCGTTTCATAAAATTGACTGACCGCTAAAGTTTTTCAAACACATGTTAAATAGGTGCTCGATCCCATGACTATTGGTATATTGGTGGGCGCCTGGGCGGACCCGGCCGGCTTTTTCAGTCGCTGGCCACTTGAGCAGAGCGATACCGCGTAGTGGTTGCTTTCAGGGGAGCAAGAAAGTCAGAAAAATAATTAAACGCTGAAGCTGCTAATTGGCCCTCGTCCGCGTGTCACGTCGCGAGTTCGCGCCCCGATTTGTTTAGGGCTAGTTTGCGCGAGGTTGTCGAACCAGGCGTTTGGCATCGGCAGCAAGTTGATCGCGGGCGGTGACTTGACTTTGGACTATCGAGGCCTGTGGGAGATCCATCATGAGCTGCGTTTTGCGTCGTAAGATATCACCATCTTCTTTTTCGTTTTTTGTTCCCCTTTGGGGATATTACCATGATGTTGAAAGGGAGTAACTTTTGCACTCATAATGCACAGGGGTAAGCAAAAATGTTAGTACACAACTTGAAGCAGAATCCTCTGATGGCCAAACCAGTTCCTCAGTAACACGAAATGCTTAGTATACTATATATAGTATTGATTTGATAAAGAAGGGAACCACAATACTACGAGCACACACACACACAAGCAAGGAAGGATGGATCGGACCATAATACTCGCTGATCCATCCCTTCATTTTACAGTACCGTAACATACACGAGCACACAATCAAGCCCAAGCAAGCAGCAGCACACAACTTGAAGACAAGACCTACGATCGACCAGGCCTGCTCGAGGAGGAGATGAAGACGCAGCGGCAAACATATGAGGAGGTTGGCACTAAAAAACCTTCGCAACCTCCCGAGATGCTAGCAGCCGAGACTTCACCACCAACCAGCAGCAGCAAGACGATCAACGAGACCGGATGAAGAGACCAGTTGCTACCTCAAATAAGGCAACTGAATCCGCCCACCACTGACGCTGACGCTGACGCGACGGAAATTTAACAATACCGGTAGTAGTAGTATTTTGCTCCGGCATCTGCTGCGCGCACAAAAAATGAGCACGGAGTAGCAGCAGAGGACGGGCGTGAACACAGGGGCTGTTCACTTGGCACCGGCGTCGCCGGCGGCCGGGAGACCGCCGGTGCCGGTGCCGTTCTTGTCGGCGCGGACGAGCCCCGCGGCCATGTTGGCGACCGCGGCGACCACGTCCTTGATGATCTTCTCCTTGACCTGTCCACGCCGCGGCTTGCTCCCCTTCGGCGCCCTGTTGCCGTCGCCGCCGTCGCCGCCGGAACCGGCGCCCCCTCCCGCCGCGGCCATCGCCGGAGCTGGAGCCTGGTAGCCCTTGGTGGCCATTCTTCCGGCGGGGGAGAGGACGAGAGGTTGGTGGATTGTTTCGCCGTCGAGGCTGGATATACTCCAGGTTCTGTCTGCGAGGGGGATTATATAGGCGTAGCCGGGAGAGAGCAGAGCGCAGCGATGGCCGGAAAAGGGCAGAGGTGGCCCCAAAAGCGCGCTCCGGCGTGGGCCCCAAAAGCGTATCGGGCTCGGGCTCAACCAGGCAGGAGATTGCACGTCTCAGTGACGGGTGGGGTAGCCAGTGACTCGGCACGGCGAATGCGTGCATATCTAAATTTTGGACGGTCGGCTGTGGGCCCACCTTGTACTTTCCACGTTGGCTGCTGCTGCTAGTGGCTAGGCTTGGATGGCAAGTCAGTACTGCAAGGTTTCTCGAAGGAACCTGAAGACGTATCGCGTTGTCGCTCGTCAAGTCGTCACACACTGATGTTTTAGGAGTGATGCAGGGAATTCATGGGAAGAAGCAGATTGGATCTGCGGGATCGATCCGCATCTCCATGTCCGGATGTGCTTTCGCTTTCTTGCCACAAATCTTAGCTTGAGCTGTGGATGGGGGCGGCCGGCCGATTGGCACCTGGATCGGAGAAAGGCGCGTTCACATCCACTGGCGGACCCAGAAATTCAAGTTAGCCGGGGCGAACATGTTAGGACAAAAAAATTAAAGCACAAATGCAAGTGTTTTCAACAATCAACACAATAAATGGTCTTGAAAGATTCAGTTTCAGTGCAGATAAGATTCAACTACTAAGACCACGGAAAATTATATTAAAAAACATACTAAATAGAACTATTCATTGGCAGAAATTACTACCATGGCCTCTTGTTGCCTGAACATTCATTGGCAGTAACAACATGACCCAAAATTGGCTAGGGATTGGAATTTGGAAGGCAGTGCTCCAATCGAACAATACTAAATAGAACTATTCAACAGCCAACAGGCTCGTGCGCGTAGTGTACCTGGTGTGTTGGTTTCTGAAAAATAAAAAATGGGCCTTCCACAACTAACTAAAGCCCACAAAGTCCAGCCGTCTAGGCCCATCTTTTCTTCCTTCTTCGCCAGGACCATAACTATTCGATAGAAACAGATCTCATCGTCAATGGCACTGCTCCCCTTCGATTAAAACTGAAAGGGGCTGAGTTGGGTAGCATGCTTCGCACCAGGAGAGCCGGGGCGGCCACCCCTGCTCGCCCCAATGGTAGATCCGCCACTGTTCACATCACATATAATATACTCTCTTCATAAAGATATATAAAAGCGTTTGATCTAAACACTTTTATATTTCTTTACAGACAGAGTATAAAGCAATTTTCAATAAGTATGGCCTTTTGGATCTCGGCCACAATGGAGGCTGAATTTTTGAAAAATTCAAATTTCCAGTTTCAAAAAATCTGGAAAAAAATGTGTAGAGGTAAACAAGAATCTGAGGTGTATATGTGTAAAATTTCCGGATGAAATGCGTCGAAATGTGACCTGTACAAAAAAAAGACACATTCATGGTATGGGAGTTTGAAATAGTATCATGTGCTCAAATTTGTTTTTTTTCTTTGCATAGCTTGTGCATTATGCCTTCATCTATATTTGTTCCTTTTTCAGTATCTTTTCAAATGTAAAAATATGAATTTTCATGAATTCTGAATTTTGCATTTAGAGGCCTCCATGCAGCTCGGCCTCCAAAAGCAATTTTCTGATCTTCAATGCCGTACCTTGAATCAGACACACTAAACGTCCACAGACACGTTCGCGAACATACATATGGAAGCCAGTCATCCAACCATGTGCATCAAATCACCTTTTTCTTTTCTTTTCTTTTCGAAACAGGTCCCGTCTCCTTTCTTGGACATGTATATGTTAAATTAATATCATGTTTTTAGAGGGAATCAATAGCATGTTTTGCATATGTGAAATAGTTGCAACCATATGCATCACAACCAAAAAAAGCAATGTTCAACAAGTTTTTACATCCAGCGGATCCCAAAAATTGTCAGTCCGACTGTCCGTGCAAAAAAGGTCAACTTTTTCATAGACAACCAGTTATCCATGCAATAAACGTCGAATTTTGCATAGGTGGACGGCTATCCATGGCAAATTCTTCATTCTACAGCCGCTACTCAACGGCCAGCTCCTCCAACTCGGCCACCAAACGCTTGAACATCATTGCATGGTAGGCCTACATGATCTTCATCACATTGGGCTCCAAGCCATTTATATTCAATGTCAACATCTTGGCATTGTCTGAGTTGTCTGCGAGCTCAACCATCTCCCATTCAAGCTTATTCTTCTTCTCAATTGCTGCCATGAACGTGTCAAACCTTTCAACCTTCTTTTCCTCTTTCGTGTCATTGTGTTTGACGCATGTCTCCTCCTCCTTCTCCATAATGTCCTCGAACCTCTCTGTTATCTTGGTCGTTGCGCCTTCTCGTGTCTCCTTCTCCTCCCTCTTCCTCCCCCGAAACCCCTTTTGACCTTCTTGTCCAGCTCAAGCCCTCCTTTTGTTGTGCCAGTTGGATCACCATCTTCGTCTTCATTGGCTATGCCAGCGGTCTTGGCGGCATTGGCAATGGATAAGAGCCATTTGGGGTGCACATTCAACTTCAAACAATAATGCTTGAAAACTATCTGCCTCTTATCCACCTTTAAGTACAATGTGCACGCAAGAGATGGCCAAAAAAGGAGGTCAACAATGTGCACACATGATATCCGGCTAAAAGACCAACACATAGAGCATATTCGGCAAAATGACAAACACATAAACAACTTACTTGCCCGAAGATTAGTGCACCACTTGGCCACCGGTTTCTGGAGTTGTTTGTAATGGCCGCAATGTTGGGGAACGTAGTAATTAAAAAAAATCTAATATCACGCAAGATCTAATTAGGAGATGCATAGCAACGAGAGGGGAGAGTGTGTCTACGTACCCTTGTAGACTGAAAGCAAAAGCGTTTAGTAACGCGGTTGATGTAGTCGAACGTCTTCACGATCCAACCGATCCAAGTACCAAATGTACGGCACCTCCTTGTTCAGCACACGTTCAGCACGATGACGTCCCTTGAGCTCTTGATCCAGTTGAGGACAAGGGAGAGTTCCGTAAGCACGACGACGTGGCGAGGGTGATGATGAAGTTATTGGCGCAGGACTTCACCTAAGCACTACGAAGATATGACCGAGGTGTTGAACTGTGGAGGAGGGCATCGCACACGGCTAAGAGATTGTCTGTTGTGCTATTGGGGTGCCCCTGGCCACGTATATAAAGGAGGGAGGGAGAGAGGAGGCCGACCAGGTTGGGCGCGCCAGGGGGGAGTCTGATACGTCTCCGTCGTATCTACTTTTCCAAACACTTTTGCCCTTGTTTTGGACTCTAACTTGCATAATTTGAATGGAACTAACCCAGACTAGCGCTGTTTTCAGCAGAATTACCATGGTGTTATTTATATGCAGAAACAAAAGTTCTCGGAATGACCTGAAACTTCACGGAACACCTTTTCGGAAAATATAAAAAATCCTTGCAAAAGATGAAGGCCAGGGGGCCCACCACCTCTCCATGAGGGTGGGGGGCGCGACCCCTACCTCGTGGGCCCCCTGGAGCTCCTCCGACTCCAACTCCAACTCTATATATTTGCTTTTGGGGAAAAATCAGAGAGAAGAAATCATCGTGTTTTACGATACGGAGCCGCCGCCAAGCCCTTAAACCTCTCAGGAGCGCTGATCTGGAGTTCGTTCGGGGCTCCGGAGAGGGGAATCCGTCATCATCATCATCATCATCAACCATCCTCCATCACCAATTTCATGATGCTCACCGTCGTGCGTGAGTAATTCCATCGTAGGCTTGCTGGACGGTGATGGGTTGGATGGGATCTATCATGTAATCGAGTTAGTTTTGTTAGGGTTTGATCCCTAGTATCCACTATGTTCTGAGATTGATGTTGCTATGACTTTGCTATGCTTAATGCTTGTCACTAGGGCCCGAGTGCCATGATTTCATAGATGAACCTATTAGGTTTTCATCAATATATGAGAGTTCTTGATCCTATCTTGCAAGTCTATAGTCACCTATTATGTGTTATGATCCGTTAACCCCGAAGTGACAATAATCGGGATACTTACCGGTGACAACCGTAGTTTGAGGAGTTCATGTATTCACTATGTGTTAATACTTTGTTCCGGTACTCTATTAAAAGGAGGCCTTAATATCCCTTAGTTTCCGTAAGGACCCCGCTGCCACGGGAGGGTAGGACAAAAGATGTCATGCAAGTTCTTTTCCATAAGAACGTATGACTATATTCGGAATACATGCCTACATTACATCAATGAACTAGAGCTAGTTCTGTGTCACCCTAGGTTATGATTGTTACATGATGAACCGCATCTGGCATAATTCTCCATCACTGATCCATTGCCTACAAGCTTTCCATATATTGTTCTTCGCTTATTTACTTTTCCATTGCTATTGCTATCATCACTACAAAATACCAAAAACATTACTTTTACTATCATTACCTTTTGCTACCGTTACCACTACTATCATATTACTTTGCTACTAAATACTTTGCTGCAGATATTAAGTTTCCAGGTGTGGTTGAATTGACAACTCAGCTGCTAATACTTGAGAATATTCTTTGGCTCCCCTTATGTCGAATCAATAAATTTGGGTTGAATACTCTACCCTTGAAAACTATTGCGATCCCCTATACTTGTGGGTTATCAAGACTATTTTCTGGCGCCGTTGCCGGGGAGCATAGCTCTATTCTTTGAGTCACTTGGGATTTATATCTGCTTATCATTATGAAGAACTTGAGAGATCCAAAAACCAAGATTTATCCCTCAACTACGAGGGGAGGTAAGGAACTGCCATCTATCTAGCTCTGCACTTGATTCACCTTCTGTTTTGAGTAAGCTTGCGACACCTAAACCTGCTTCTGTTATTCGTTCTGATATGTCGCATGTTATTGATGATGCCACTTCTGCTATGCATGATACTTATGATGAAACTACTTCTATGCTTGATACTACTGTGCCACTTGGTGAATTTCTTGATGAACAACTTGCTAGGGGTAGAGAGAATGAAAACATTGAATCTGATAATACTGATGAAATTGATGATGAAGACTTGCCTGTTATTCCTAAGGGTTATGTTTTTGATAAATAAGCTTATTTAGCTATTTTAGCTTGCAAAGATAGGTACGAACTCAATAGGTTATTAGCTAAATGGAAGCAGCAATCTCTGAATGCTAGAATGAAACCTGACCCTGCTTTTGCTACTTCACATATCTGTGTTAGTGATAAGGATTATGAATTCTCTATTGATCCTGATATAATTACTTTGGTTGAATCTGATCCTTTTCATGGCTATGAATCTGAAACTGTTGTGGCATATCTTACTAAATTAAATGATATAGCTACCCCGTTCACTAATGATGAGAGAACTCGTTACTTTTATATCCTTAAAATATTTCCGTTCTCATTAAAGGGTAATGCTAAGAAAATGAAATACTTGATATCTTTTATAATGGACTAACCGATGCTTCCAGAGATTACCTGGATAGTTGTGCTGGTTCTATTTTCAGGGAAAGAACACCAGGTGAAGCTTAAATTCTATTGAATAATATGTTGATAAATGAAAATAATTGGACACCTCCTGAGTCAGTTCCTGAGCCTATTCCTAAACCAACTCCGAAGAAGAGGGGTATTCTATTTCTCACTCCTGAAGATATGCAAGAGGCAAAGAAATCTATGAAAGAAAAAGGTATTAAAGCTGAAGATGTTAAGAATTTACCTCCTATTGAAGAAATACATGGTCTTAATTTACCGCCTGTTGAAGACACATATGATCTTGATCCATTACCTATTGAAGAAACTCATGGTCTTGATAACCCGACATAGGTAGTAAAGGTAAATTCTCTCTATAGATATGATAAAGCTGAAATCCCATTTACTGAGTTTGCTAGCCCATGCTTAGATGAGTTTGATAAATTTATGGCTAAGCAAGAATATTTTAATGCTTATTTTGGTAGACAATTGAAATACAATTCAAATATGCTTGAACACTTGGGTGATTATATGGCTAATGTTAAAGGTGAACTTAAACTTATTAGTAAACATGCTTCTATGGTTACCACTCAAGTAGAACAAGTACTTAAAGCTCAAAATGATTTGCTCAATGAATTGAATAGTAAGAATAATGATAATGCTGTTAGAGTTATGACTAGAGGTGGTAAAATGTCTCGGGAACCTTTGTATCCTGAAGGCCACACTAAGAGAATTGAGCAAGATTCTCATAGAAATAATGTAGATGCACATAGTCCTTCTAATAGGAAGAAAAAGAAAAATGATAGGACTTTGCATGCTTCTAGTAAACCTATTACTGAAACACCTGAGAACCCAAATGATATTTCTATTTCTGATGCTGGAACACAATCTGGTAATGAACCTGAAACTGGTGATAATGTTAATGATAATGTTCATGACGATGCTCAACCTAGTAATGATAATGATATAGAAATTGAACCTGCTGTTGATCTTGATAACCCACAATCAAAGAATCAACGTTATGATAAGAAGGACTTTGTTGCCAGGAAACACGGTAAAGAAAGGTAACCATGGTTCAGAAACCCATGCCTTTTCCTCCCAAAACATCCAAGAAAAAGGATGATGAGGATTTTGAGCGCTTTGCTGAAATGATTAGACCTATCTTTTTGCGTATGCGATTAACTGATATGCTTAAAATGAATCCTTATGCTAAGTACATGAAAGATATTGTTACAAATAAAAGAAAGATACCGGAAGCTGAAATCTCCACCATGCTTGCTAATTATACTTTTGAGGGTGGAATACCTAAGAAACTAGGAGATCCCAGAGTACCCACTATACCATGCTCCATTAAAAGAAACAATGTTAAAACTGCTTTATGTGATCTTGGAGCCGGTGTTAGTGTTATGCCTCTCTCTTTATATCGTAGACTTGATTTGAATAAGTTGATACCTACTGAAATATCTTTGTAAATGGCTGATAAATCAACTGCTATACCTGTCGGTATTTGTGACGATGTGCCTGTTGTAGTTGCAAACGTTACTATTTTAACAGACTTTGTTATTCTTGATATTCCCGAGGACGATAGTATGTCTATTATTCATGGAAGACCCTTTTTAAATACTGCAGGGGCTGTTATTGATTGCACTAAAGGCAACGTCACTTTTCATGTTAATGGTAATGAGCATACGGTACACTTTCCAAGGAAACAACCTCAAGTTCATAGTATCAACTCTATTGGAAAATGTCCATCCATTATATTTGGAGGTTTTGAATTTCCTCTTCCTACTGTCAAGAAGAAATATGATATTCTTATTGTTGGGGATGTGCATATCCCCGTTGAGGTAACATAGTGTTATTCGAAATTTCTCCGGTTCCATGTTATTCGGAATGAGTTCGTTAACAAGACTTGATCAACCTTGTTAGTGGATTCCTTTTGATGAGCATGAGATGGATGAAGCTAGAAGGCACAACCTTCTGTACCCCACTTTTACTTTCTATTATTTATATTAAATAAAATAAAAATAAGTATTTTTCTGTCTGTTATCTGATTATCTGTGCAATATAAAAATACCCCGAAAATAAAAGTTCTCCAAATGCCCTGAAATTTAAATATGATTTTTCTAGAATATTTGAGAATATTTGGCACTGAGAACACAGCAGGGGGTGTTGGAGAACGTTGCAGAAAACAAAAAAATTTCCTACGGTTTCACCAAGATCCATCTATGAGTTCATCTAGCAACGAGTGATTGGATTGCATCTACATACCTTTGTAGATCACGCGCGGAAGCGTTCAAAGAACGGGGATGAGGAAGTCGTACACGGCGTGATCCAAATCACCGGAGATCCTAGCGCCGAATGGACGGCACCTCCGCGTTCAACACACGTACGGTCAGCGTGACGTCTCCTCCTTCTTGATCCAGCAAGGGGGGAGGAGAGCTTGATGAAGATCCAGCAACACGACGGCGTGGTGGTGGATGCAGGGCGTCACAGTAGCAGGGCTTCGCCGTATACTGCGAGAGAGAGAGGTGTAGCAGGGGAGAGGGAGGCGCCAAGACTCAAGGTCTGGCTGCCCCCTCCCTCCCCCCCTTTATATAGGCTCCCCTAGGGGGGGGGGGCGGCCCTAGGAGATGGGATCTCCTAGGGGGGGGGGCGGCGGCCAGGGCTGGAGTAGCCCCCAAGGCAAGGTGGGGCGCCCGCCCACCCCTAGGGTTCCAACCCTAGGCGCATGGGGTGGGCCTAAGGGGGCGCACCAACCCACTATGGGCTGGTTCCCCTCCCCACTTTGGCCCATGGGGCCCTCCGGGATGGGTGGCCCCACCCGGTGGACCCCCGGGACCTTTCCGGTGGTCCCGGTACAATACCGGCGACCCCGAAACTTTCCCGATGGCCGAAACTGCACTTCCTATATATAATTCTTCACCTCCGGACCATTCCGGAACTCCTCGTGACGTCCAGGATCTCATCCGGGACTCCGAACAACTTTCGGGTTACTATATATTCATATCTCTACAACCCTAGCGTCACCGAACCTTAAGTGTGTAGACCCTACGGGTTCGGGAGACATGTAGACATGACCGAGACGACTCTCCGGTCAATAACCAACAGCGGGATCTGGATACCCATGTTGGCTCCCACATGCTCCTCGATGATCTCATCGGATGAACCACGATGTCGAGGATTCAAGCAACCCCGTATACAATTCCCTTTGTCAATCGGTACGTTACTTGTCCGAGATTCGATCGTCGGTATCCCAATACCTCGTTCAATCTCGTTACCGGCAAGTCACTTTACTCGTACCGTAATGCATGATCCCGTGACCAGACACTTGGTCACTTTGAGCTCATTATGATGATGCATTACCGAGTGGGCCCAGAGATACCTCTCCGTCATACGGAGTGACAAATCCCAGTCTTGATCCGTGTCAACCCAACAGACACTTTCGGAGATACCCGTAGTATACCTTTATAGTCACCCAGTTACGTTGTGACGTTTGGTACACCCAAAACACTCCTACAGTATCCGGGAGTTACACGATCTCATGGTCTAAGGAAAGGATACTTGACATTGGAAAACTCTAGCAAGCGAACTATACGATCTTGTGCTATGTTTAGGATTGGGTCTTGTCCATCACATCATTCTCCTAATGATGTGATCTCGTTATCAATGACATCCAATGTCCATAGTCAGGAAACTATGACTATCTGTTGATCAACGAGCTAGTCAACTAGAGGCTTACTAGGGACATGTTGGTGTCTATTATTCACACATGTATTACGATTTCCGGATAACACAATTATAGCATGAATAAAGACAATTATCATGAACAAGGAAATATAATAATAATGCTTTTATTATTGCCTCTAGGGCATATTTCCAACAGTCTCCCACTTGCACTAGAGTCAATAATCTAGTTACATTGTGATGAATCGAACACCCATGGAATTCTGGTGTTGATCATGTTTTGCTCTAGGGAGAGGTTTAGTCAACGGATCTGCTACATTCAGGTCCGTATGTACTTTACAAATATCTATGTCTCCATCTTGAACATTTTCACGAATGGAGTTGAAGCGACGCTTGATGTGCCTTGTCTTCTTGTGAAACCTGGGCTCCTTGGCAAGTGCAATAGCTCCAGTGTTGTCACAGAAGAGTTTGATCGGCCCCGACGCATTGGGTATGACTCCTAGGTCGGTGATGAACTCCTTCACCCAAATTGCTTCATGTGCTGCCTCCGAGGCTGCCATGTACTCCGCTTCACATGTAGATCCCGCCACGACGCTCTGCTTGCAACTGCACCAGCTTACTGCCCCACCATTCAAAATATACACGTATCCGGTTTGTGACTTAGAGTCATCCAGATCTGTGTCGAAGCTAGCGTCGACGTAACCCTTTACGACGAGCTCTTCGTCACCTCCATAAACGAGAAACATTTCCTTAGTCCTTTTCAGGTACTTCAGGATATTCTTGACCGCTGTCCAGTGTTCCTTGCCGGGATTACTTTGGTACCTGCCTACCAAACTTACGGCAAGGTTTACATCAGGTCTGGTACACAACATGGCATACATAATAGAACCTATGGCTGAGGCATAGGGAATGACACTCATCTCTTCTATATCTTCTGCCATGGTCGGACATTGAGCTGAGCTCAATTTCACACCTTGTAACACAGGTAAGAACCCCTTCTTAGACTGATCCGTATTGAACTTATCAAGGTATGTGCTTTGTGAAAGACCTATGAGGCGTCTCGATCTATCTCTATAGATCTTGATGCCTAATATATAAGCAGCTTCTCCAAGGTCCTTCATTGAAAAACTCTTATTTAAGTAGGCCTTAATGTTGTCCAAGAGTTCTATATCATTTCCCATCAAAAGTATGTCATCTACATATAATATGAGAAATGCTACAGAGCTCCCACTCACTTTCTTGTAAACACAGGCTTCTCCATAAGTCTGTGTAAACCCAAACGCTTTGATCATCTCATCAAAGCGAATGTTCCAACTCCGAGATGCTTGCACCAGCCCATAAATCGAGCGTTGGAGCTTGCACACCTTGTCAGCATTCTTAGGATCGACAAAACCTTCCGGCTGCATCATATACAATTCTTCCTTAAGGAAACCATTAAGGAATGCCGTTTTGACGTCCATTTGCCATATCTCATAATCATAGAATGCGGCAATTGCTAACATGATTCGGACGGACTTCAGCTTCGCTACCGGTGAGAAAGTCTCATCGTAGTCAACCCCTTGAACTTGTCGATAACCCTTAGCGACAAGCCGAGCTTTATAGATGGTCACATTACCATCCGCGTCTGTCTTCTTCTTAAAGATCCATTTATTTTCTATGGCTCGCTGCTCAACGGGCAAGTCAGTCAAAGTCCATACTTCGTTTTCATACATGGATCCTATCTCGGATTTCATGGCTTCCAGCCATTTGTCGGAATCGGGGCTGCCATCGCCTCTTCATAGTTTGAAGGTTCACCGTTGTCTAACAACATGATTTCCAAGACAGGGTTGCCGTACTACTCTGGTGCGGAACGTGTCCTTGTGGACCTACGAATTTCAGTAGGAGCTTGATCGGAAGTATCTTGATCATCATCATTAACTTCCTCTCTAGTCGGTGCAGGCACCTCAGGAACATTATCTTGAGTTGCGCCCTTTTCCGGTTCAAGAGGTAATACTTCATCAAGTTCTACTTTCCTCCCACTTACTTCTTTCGAGAGAAACTCCTTCTCTAGAAAGTAACCATTCTTGGCAACAAAGATCTTGCCTTCGGATCTGAGGTAGAAGGTATACCCAATAGTTTCTTTAGGGTATCCTATGAAGACGCATTTTTCCGACTTGGGTTCGAGCTTTTCAGGTTGAAGTTTCTTGACATAAGCATCGCATCCCCAAACTTTTAGAAACGACAACTTAGGTTTCTTCCCAAACCATAATTCATACGGTGTTGTCTCAACGGATTTTGACGGAGCCCTATTTAAAGTGAATGCGGCAGTCTCTAAAGCATAGCCCCAAAAAGATAGCGGTAAATCGGTAAGAGACATCATAGATCGCACCATATCTAATAGAGTGCGATTACGATGTTCGGACACACCATTACGCTGAGGTGTTCCAGGCGGCGTGAGTTGTGAAACTATTCCACATTTTCTTAAGTGTGTGCCAAATTCATGACTCAAGTATTCTCCTCCACGATCTGATCGCAAAAACTTGATTTTTCTGTCACGTTGATTCTCAACCTCACTCTGAAATTCCTTGAACTTTTCAAAGGTTTCAGACTTGTGTTTCATTAAATAGATATACCCATACCTACTCAAGTCATCAGTGAGGGTGAGAACATAACGATAGCCACCGCGAGCCTCAACACTCATTGGACCGCACACATCAGTATGTATGATTTCCAATAAGTTGGTTGCTCGCTCCATTGTTCCTGAGAACGGAGTCTTGGTCATTTTACCCATGAGGCATGGTTCGCACGTGTCAAATGATTCGTAATCAAGAGACTCTAAAAGTCCATCTGCATGGAGCTTCTTCATGCGTTTGACACCTATGTGACCAAGGCGGCAGTGCCACAAGTATGTGGGACTATCATTATGAATCTTACATCTCTTGGTATTCACACTATGAATATGTGTAGCATTACACTCGAGATTCATTAAGAATAAACCATTCACCATTGGAGCATGACCATAAAACATATCTCTCATATAAATAGAACAACCATTATTCTCGGATTTAAATGAGTAGCCATCTTGAATTAAACGAGATCCCGATACAATGTTCATGCTCAAAGCTGGCACTAAATAACAATTATTGAGGCTTAAAACTAATCCCGTAGGTAAATGTAGAGGTAGCGTGCCGACGGCGATCACATTGACCTTGGAACCATTCTCGACGCGCATCGTCACCTCGTCCTTCGCCAGTCTCCGCTTATTCCGCAGCTCCTACTTTGAGTTACAAATGTGAGCAACTGCACCGGTATCAAATACCCAGGAGCTACTACGAGTACTGGTAAGGTACACATCAATTACATGTATATCACATATACCTTTTGTTTTGCCGGCTTTCTTGTCCGCTAAGTATTTGGGGCAGTTCCGCTTCCAGTGACCACTTCCCTTACAATAAAAACACTCAGTCTCGGGCTTGGGTCCATTCTTTGGCTTCTTCCCGGTAGCTTGCTTACCGGGCGCGGCAACTCCCTTGCCGTCCTTCTTGAAGTTCTTCTTACCCTTGCCTTTCTTGAACTTAGTGGTTTTATTCACCATCAACACTTGATGTTCCTTTTTGACTTCTACCTCTGCTGATTTCAGCATTGCAAATACTTCAGGAATGGTCTTTTCCATCCCCTGCATATTGAAGTTCATCACAAAGCTCTTGTAGCTTGGTGGAAGCGACTGGAGGATTTTGTCAATGACCGCATCATCCGGGAGATTAACTCCCAGCTGAGTCAAGCGGTTATGTAACCCAGACATAGTGAGTATGTGCTCACTGACAGAACTATTTTCCTCCATCTTACAGCTGAAAAACTTGTCAGAGACTTCATATCTCTCGACCCGGGCATGAGCTTGGAAAACCATTTTCAGCTCTTCGAACATCTCATATGCTCCGTGTCTCTCAAAATGTTTTTGGAGCCCCGGTTCTAGGCTGTAAAGCATGCCGCACTGAACGAGGGAGTAGTCATCGGTACGTGCCTGCCAAGCGTTCATAACGTCTTGTTCTGCAGGGAGAACAGGTGCGTCACCCAGTGGTGCTTGTAGGACATAATCTTTCTTGGCAGCTATGAGGATGATCCTCAGGTTCCGGACCCAGTCCGTGTAGTTGCTGCCATCGTCTTTCAGCTTGGTTTTCTCTAGGAACGCATTGAAGTTGAGGACTACGTTGGCCATTTGATCTACAGGACATATTGTAAATATTTTAGACTAAGTTCATGATAATTAAGTTCATCTAATCAAATTATTTAATGAACTCCCACTCAGATAGACATCCCTCCAGTCATCTAAGTATAACATGATCCGAGTTAACTAGGCCATGTCCGATCATCACGTGAGACGAACTAGTCAACGTCGGTGAACATCTTCATGTTGATCGTATCTTCTATACGACTCATGCTCGACCTTTCGGTCTTCTGTGTTCCGAGGCCATGTCTGTACATGCTAGGCTCGTCAAGTCAACCTAAGTGTTTTGCATGTGTAAATCTGTCTTACACCCGTTGTATGTGAACGTCGGAATCTAACACACCCGATCATCACGTGGTGCTTCGAAACAATGAATTGTCGCAACGGTGCACAGTTAGGGGGAAAACTTTCTTGAAATTGTTATGAGGGATCATCTTATTTACTACCGTCGTTCTAAGTAAACAAGATGTACAAAACATGATAAACATCACATGTAATCAAATAATAATAGTGACATGATATGGCCAATATCACATAGCTCCTTTGATCTCCATCTTGGGGCTCCATGATCACCTTGTCACCGGCATGACACCATGATCTCCATCATCATGATCTCCATCATCGTGTCTCCGTGAAGTTGCTCGCCAACTATTACTTCTACTACTATGGCTAACGCGTTTAGAAATAAAGTAAAGTAATTTACATGGCGTTTCTCAATGACACGCAGGTCATACAAAAAATAAAGACAACTCCTATGGCTCCTGCCAGTTGTCATACTCATCGACATGCAAGTCGTGATTCCTATTACAATAGCATGAACATCTCATACATCACATATATATCATTCATCATTCATCACAACTTTGGCCATATCATATCACAAAGCACTTGCTGCAAAAACAAGTTAGACGTCCTCTAATTGTTGTTGCAAGTTTTACGTGGCTGAAATAGGGTTCTAGCAAGAACGTTTTCTCACCTATGTGAAAGTCACAAGGTGATTTGTCAACTTCTATTTACCCTTCATAAGGACCCTTTTCATCGAATCCGCTCCAACTAAAGTGGGAGAGACAGACACCCGCCAGCCACCTTATGCAACTAGTGCATGTTAGTCGGTGGAACCGGTCTCACGTAAGCATACGTGTAAGGTTGGTCCGGGCCGCTTCATCCCACAATACCGTTGAAGCAAGATAAGACTAGTAGCGGCAAGAAAGTTGACAACATCAACGCCCACAACAAATTGTGTTCTACTCGTGCATAGAGAACTACGCATAGACCTAGCTCATGATGCCACTGTTGGAAAACGTTGCAGAAAACAAAACATTTTCCTACGGTTTCACCAAGATCCATCTATGAGTTCATCTAGCAACGAGTGATTGGATTGCATCTACATACCTTTGTAGATCACGCGCGGAAGCGTTCAAAGAATGGGGATGAGGAAGTCGTACACGACGTGATCCAAATCACCGGAGATCCTAGCGCGAACGGACGGCACCTCCGCATTCAACACACGTACGGTCAGCGTGACATCTCCTCCTTCTTGATCCAGCAAGGGGGGAGGAGAGGTTGATGAAGATCCAGCAGCACGACGGCGTGATGGTGGATGCAGGGCGTCACAGTAGCAGGGCTTCGCCGTATACTGCGAGAGAGAGAGGTGTAGCAGGGGAGAGGGAGGTGCCAAGACTCAAGGTCTGGCTGCCCCCTCCCTCCCCCCCTTTATATAGGCTCCCCTAGGGGGGGCGCCGGCCCTAGGAGATGGGATCACCTAGGGGGGCGGCGGCCAGGGCTGGAGTAGCCCCCAAGGCAAGGTGGGGCGCCCCCCCACCCCTAGGGTTCCAACCCTAGGCGCATGGGGTGGGCCTAAGGGGGTGCACCAGCCCACTATGGGCTGGTTCTCCTCCCCACTTTGGCCCATGGGGCCCTCCGGGATGGGTGGACCCCCGGGACCTTTCTGGTGGTCCCGGTACAATACCGGTGACCCCGAAACTTTCCTGATGGCCGAAACTGCACTTCCTATATATAATTCTTCACCTCCGGACCATTCCGGAACTCCTCGTGACGTCCATGATCTCATCCGGGACTCCGAACAACTTTCAGGTTACTGCATATTCATATCTCTACAACCCTAGCGTCACCGAACCTTAAGTGTGTAGACCCTACGGGTTCGGGAGACATGTAGACATGACCGAGGCGACTCTCCGGTCAATAACCAACAGCGGGATCTGGATACCCATGTTGGCTCCCACATGCTCCTCGATGATCTCATCGTATGAACCACGATGTCGAGGATTCAAGCAACCCCGTATACAATTCCCTTTGTCAATCGGTACGTTACTTGCCCGAGATTCGATCGTCGGTATCCCAATACCTCGTTCAATCTCGTTACCGGCAAGTCACTTTACTCGTACCGTAATGCATGATCCCGTGACCAGACACTTGGTCACTTTGAGCTCATTATGATGATGCATTACCGAGTGGGCCCAGAGATACCTCTCCGTCATACGGAGTGACAAATCCCAGTCTTGATCCGTGTCAACCCAACAGACACTTTCGGAGATACCCGTAGTACACCTTTATAGTCACCCAGTTATGTTGTGACGTTTGGTACACCCAAAGCACTCCTACAGTATCCGGGAGTTACACGATCTCATGTTCTAAGGAAAGGATACTTGACATTGGAAAACTCTAGCAAACGAACTATACGATCTTGTGCTATGTTTAGGATTGGGTCTTGTCCATCACATCATTCTCCTAATGATGTGATCTCGTTATCAATGACATCCAATGTCCATAGTCAGGAAATTATGACTATCTGTTGATCAACGAGCTAGTCAACTAGAGGCTTACTAGGGATATGGTGGTGTCTATTATTCACACATGTATTACGATTTCCGGATAACACAATTTTAGCATGAATAAAGACAATTATCATGAACAAGGAAATATAATAATAATGCTTTTATTATTGCCTCTAGGGCATATTTCCAACAGGGGGTCATCCACCTGGCCACGAGGGTGGAGGGTGCGCCCTACCCCCCTGGGCGCCCCCTGCCTCGTGGGCCCACGGTGGCCCTCCTCCACTTATCCTTTCACCCACACACTCCTTCTTCCTCCCACAAACACGAATAACTAGCTCAAACCCGAGTCCAAACTTGTTTTGCTGCCATTTTTGATCTCCTTGCTCAAAGCACCTCTCACAAAACTGCTTGGGGAGATTGTTCCTTGGTATGTGACTCCTCCATTGGCCCAATTAGTTTTTGTTCTAGTGCTTTATTCATTGCAAATTTGTGCTGCCTAGGTGACCAGGTTTTGAGCTTGCATGTCAAATTTATATGGTTCCAAGTAGTTTTGATGCATGATATAGGCTATAGGCACTTGTAGGAGTAGTTTCTATCAATATTATTGAGTTTGGTTTACTTTTATTTTGAAGTTATTAAAAATTTCAGAATTTTTCCGAAAATGATGAAGAGACTTTTGAGGGGCTCATCGAGCCGAAGCTCGAAGGAAAAGGCACAGAAGCCCAAGTATAATCTGCCTCGCACCGCGGAGGTTCGGTCGTGTGAATGGCCTTCCGATGAATTCTTGAGAGAAGTCGGGATTTATGAAGATTTTTATGAATTGGCTGAAAATGCAGGCCTTACCGCTTTCCTCCATGACCAACGCGTTCAGTATCTCTTACTCACAAATATCTTTGTGCAAAACTTTCATTTCCATTCTAGGAGCTCACCACCTACGGTGGAGTTTTATTTATATGATGAGCATAAGGAGATGTCACTTTATGATTTTTGTCGGGTTTGTTTGGTCCCTTTCGAGGGCAAGACAGAGGAACCACATCACGAGGATGTGGATGGGTTTATTGATACCATCACTGTAGGAGAAACAAGGAAGGTTTCCGATGCACGAATCACTAGCATACATTTTCCTGTTTTATGCTATTTTGCATTATTTGCTAGTCGTTGCTTAATTGGTCGCGGAAACTGTGGAAACCTTAGTGTTCCTGATATTATTATTTTGCTCCACAGTTTATTCAGTGATAACTCTGTTAGTATGGGTGGCATTATTGCTAAACGGTTAAGTCTGAACCGTACAAAGGGCCCCATCTTTGGAGGCATCTATGCTTCACGCCTAGCTGCACATTTTAACATACCTATTAGGCATTATGAGAAGGAAGAAAAAGTGTTGCCTCGTGTTTGTTAAATTATAAGAGTATGGTGGCACATGATTTTATTGTGAAGAATAGGGAAGGAGAGCTTAAATACAAATTGTTCTTTGATAAACATCATCCTAAGACTATTACCCTGTCTGCTCCTTCCTTATTTGATTTATCTGCAGGACAGTACCTTATTCCGTTGGAGGCTATTCACGCCTACCGGAACCCTACATCAGCCACAGAGCCAGAGCCGGAACCACAAGTTGATCCTCCACGTCATTCTAATTACCAGTGGGATCCGAAGATGATTGCCAACCAGTGGCAGTCAGAGTCTTCTTCATCGCAGTACGACCCCAACTACTATTATGGATATTCGCCAGGCCAGCCGTGGCCATAGACCAACTTAGGCCAGAAGCTTAAGCTTGGAGGAGTACGTATTTCTCACCGACAATACATTTATGCTCACACACTCATTGCTAGATGTCGGTGCTCATACTTTTTTATTGTATCTTCCATGCTAGTTTTTTTCCTTTTTATGCTTTCTTCTTGTGTGTTTAATTAACCTTAAGAAAAACCAAAAAACTTAGCTGTAGCTTTTAATTAGTTTACTTTCCATGTTTTTAGTAATGATTAAAAAGAAAACCCAAAAAGATTTCATGTTCTTCTTTTGCTTGTTGGGAGCTTTCCCGTGTAAATAGTTTTATTTCTTTTCTTTTCTTTGGGGGTCGATAGGAGAAGACCACAATTAAATTGTTGAAATGGCTCTTATATGCATTATTGTTGATCTGACAAAAGAGCACATATTGCCTTGTCTTCTCCTGTTTATTGAATGCTTGCAGATTCCAGCTTAGTCCAATGCACGCGCACTATTATTATTCACATCATTCGGTCGTGCAAGTGAAAGGCAATTATGATGATATATGATGGACTTACTGAGATGAGAAAAGCTAGTATGAACTTGACCTCTTTTGTTTTTGTAAATATGATTAGTTCATCGTTCCTGATTCAGCCTATTATGAATAAACATGTTTGCAATGACAACTAGAGATCATAGTTTCTTGTGCCATGCTTGATTAGCTATGAGTTATAATGGTTTACCTTGCGTGCCAACATACTATTAAAATGGTTATGATGTGGTATGATAGGGTGGTATCCTCTGAATGATTTAAGTGACTTGACTTGGCGCATATTCACGCATGTAGTTGAAACAAAATCAACATAGCCTTCACGATATTTATGTTCATGGTGGATTATATCCTACTCATGCTTGTATTCGGTGTTGATTAATTTTAATGCATGTTCATGACTGTTGTCGCTCTCTAGCTGGTCGCTTCCCAGTCTTTTGCTAGTTTTCACCTGTACTAAGCGGGAATACTGCTTGTGCATCCAACTCCATAAACCCCAAAGTTATTCCACATGAGTCCACTATATCTTCCTATATACGGTATCTACCTGCCGTTCCAAGTAAATTTATATGTGCCAAACTCTAAACCTTCAAATAAATATCCTGTTTTGTATGCTCGAATAGCTCATGTATCAACTAGGGCTGCCCGTATCTTCCATGTTAGGCGGGTTATTCTCAAAAGGAGTGGACTCCACTCCTCACTCACGAGAAAATGGCTAGTCACCGGGATGCCCAGTCCCATGCTTTATGCAAACTAAATCAAAATTAATTTCAAACAAAACTCCCCCTGGGACTCTTGTTAGTTGGAGGCACTCATTGTTTCGAGCAAGCCATGGATTGATGCTTGTTGGTGGAGGGGGAGTATAAACTTTACCGTTCTATTTGGGAACCGCCTATAATGTGTTTAGCATGGAAGATATCGCTATCTCTTAGTTGTTACGTTGACAATGAAAGTATACCGCTCAAAATACAATTTATCTCTATTTCAAAACCGAGCTCTGGCACCTCTACAAATCCCTGCTTCCCTTGGCGAAGGGCCTATCAATTTACTTTTATGCTGAGTCATCATCCTCTTATTAAAAAAGCACCAGTTGGAGAGCACTGTTGTCATTTGCATTCATTATTGTTAGTTTACATTGAGTATTACTTGACTGGATCTCTTTTACCATGAATTACAATGTCTAGTCAGTCCTTGATCTTTAAAGGTGCTCAACATTTATGTTTTGCGGTCTCAGAAAGGGCTAGCGAGATACCATCTTGTTATATCATATTATGATTGTTTTGAGAAAGTGTTGTCATCCGAGATTTATTATTATTGCTCGCTAGCTGATTATGCCATTGATATGAGTAAACTTGAGACCTAAGTGTTATTGTGAATGTGGTTAGTTATAATCTTTGCTGAAAACTTGAATGCTGGCTTTACATATTTACAACAACAAGAGCAAACAGAGTTTGTAAAAGTTTTTCTTTATCACTTTCAGTTTATCAACTGAATTGCTTGAGGACAAGCAAAGGTTTAAGCTTGGGGGAGTTGATACGTCTCCGTCGTATCTACTTTTCCAAACACTTTTGCCCTTGTTTTGGACTCTAACTTCCATGATTTGAATGGAACTAACCCGGACTGATGCTGTTTTCAGCAGAATTACCATGGTGTTATTTATGTGCACAAACAAAAGTTCTCGGAATGACCTGAAACTTCACGGAACACCTTTTCGGAAAATATTAAAAATCCATGAAAAAGATGAAGGCCAGGGGGCCCACAACCTGTCCACGAGGGTGGGGGGCGCGCCCCCTACCTCGTGGGCCCCCTGGAGCTCCTCCGACTCCAACTTCAACTCTATATATTTTCTTTCGGGGAGAAAAAAATCAGAGAGAAGAAATCATCGCGTTTTACGATACGGAGCCGCCGCCAAGCCCTAAAACCTCTTAGGAGGACTGATCTGGAGTCCGTTCGGGGCTCCGGAGAGGGGAATCCGTCGCCATTGTCATCACCATCAACCATCCTCCATCACCAATTTCATGATGCTCACCGCCGTGCGTGAGTAATTCCATCATAGGCTTGCTGGACGATGATGGGTTGGATGGGATCTATCATGTAATCGAGTTAGTTTTGTTAGGGTTTGGTCCCTAGTATCCACTATGTTCTCAGATTGATGTTGTTATGACTTTGCTATGCTTAATGCTTGTCACTAGGGCCCGAGTGCCATGATTTCATAGCTGAACCTATTAGGTTTTCATCAATATATGAGAGTTCTTGATCCTATCTTGCAAGTCTATAGTCACCTATTATGTGTTATGATCCGTTAACCCCGAAGTGACAATAATCGGGATACTTACCGGTGATGACCGTAGTTTGAGGAGTTCATGTATTCACTATGTGTTAATACTTTGTTCCAGTACTCTATTAAAAGGAGGCCTTAATATCCCTTAGTTTCCGTAAGGACCCCGCTGCCACGGGAGGGTAGGACAGAAGATGTCATGCAAGTTCTTTTCCATAAGAACGTATGACTACATTCGGAATACATGCCTACATTACATCAATGAACTGGAGCTAGTTCTGTGTCACCCTAGGTTATGATTGTTACATGATGAACTGCATCTGGCATAATTCTCCATCATTGATCCATTGCCTACAAGCTTTCCATATATTGTTCTTCGCTTATTTACTTTTCCATTGCTATTGCTATCATCACTACAAAATACCAAAAACATTACTTTTACTATCATTACCTTTTGCTACCGTTACCACTACTATCATATTACTTTGCTACTAAATACTTTGCTGCAGATATTAAGTTTCCAGGTGTGGTTGAATTGACAACTCAGCTGCTAATACTTGAGAATATTCTTTGGCTCCCCTTGTGTCGAATCAATAAATTTGGGTTGAATACTCTACCCACGAAAACTGTTGCGATCCCCTATACTTGTGGGTTATCAGAGTCCTACTTTGACTCCTAGTCCAAGTAGGATTCGGCCCTCCCTTATCCTTTCTTCCACCCGAGGGAAAGGAAGGAGGGAGAAGGAGA